>NW_027196652.1:0-82720 GCF_038502225.1 Cherax quadricarinatus | reverse complement strand
GGCTTTGCTTGGAGGCGCATGGAAGTGAATCTGGGAAGAGCCAAGGGTGGGTGTGAGAGGGATGGGCAGAGATAGTGTGTGGTAGAGCCTTCGCATCACCAACAGTGGAAGTGAGAGGGGATCTGAGGTTAGATATGTCAGCATGCTAGAGGAGTAGTGAGTGATCACTTTCTACCCTGAGGCCAGGAGCAGTGACTCTAACCTTGTGAGCAAGGCTTGACTCGTCCTGAAGGCCTATCCTTGATCGGAGGCAGAATTGCTGTGATCTTGGCTTAGGAAAAAAAACGAGAAAATAAAAAATCCAACCGACTTTCTTTACATAATGGTGTAGGTAGATGATGAGAAGATAAGTGAGAGGAAGACATGGTGAAGTACCGGGAAAGAGGTCTGAGTCAGGCGCTATTGCATTGCCAGGCTGAATCACATATATTTTTTAAATTTTATTTTTAACTTTATATACACAATACATACATAGGTAGGCCAATCATATCTAAAATTTAACAATATTCTTGATTACTAATAATAATACGCTATACCTCCAACAGATAATGATAACACATTAACAGTAGCATTAATGCACTCAACACAAGATACTTCTTAACACATAATGTAACCTGGTCTAAACATTATCCTCTAACTATGAAGATTACACTATTAAAAATACAGTTAATTACACATTAGATAGGAAGATGTTATAAATGAGTTTGTAATAACGTTATGATCACATTGTGTTGCATTTTAGTTAAACTTAATAAGCATAAGACTTGAAAATTACCAGAGAGGAAATTAAGAAAACATTTGTATTTACCTAGTTTAAGAACAAGACAGCACTAGTGCTACTTGGCAACCTAAACACACACTTAATGCCGGTTGTGCAATTCAAAAACAACACTTACTTAACATGCAAACACAATAAATACAGTGCTGAACTATTGTATCTTAAAGTTACATACAGATGTCTGATGACAGCTTCTGATACCTAACCATTATAAAGCTCCATGTGGAGCTTTACAAAAAATATTTAAGACAAGCATATAACAGTACAGCCATGTATACCTATACACATATGTAAATAAAGACACATACACATACATATTTATATACATATATTAATGGACCATGACCTTATTACAGGAACAATTAGAGAAAATTTGTTAATACACATCACGCTTATCTCACAAACTTTCTACACACCTTCCCCCTCCCATTCCCCTCCCCTTCCCCCTCCCCTTCCCCTCCCCTTCCCCCTCCCCTCCCCCACTAATTCGCATAAGCAGACACCCCGCTTCCCCCAACTGGAGCCCCATATCCCCCTGGCATGGATTCCACCTCAATGGCAATAATAATAATAATAATAATCATTCGCTGCCTGACCACGGTAGAGTGCGGTTGTGCTCTGCACCCCTCTGCTGTTTCAGGCGAGCTACACCAGTTCGTCAACAGTCATTGAGTAGTGAGGACGTGTGCTGCTCATTTTCCAACATGGCGCTGCATAGCAACAGGCGCATCAACACTGTTTGCGTTGAGTTGACCCGTGGGGCTGTCACGGGAGCCACGATGGATTTGTTACTACCGGCGATTATCCGTGATACCTACGGTATCGCAAATGAAGAGATATGTGGTGTAGCACTTAATGGGACGACACGGATTTTCGTTAAAATGACGTCAGCAAATGTCTACGAAGCAGTGGTGGATAAGTATCAAGAGACCATTATAGCCGTCAATTCAGCTGTATCAGTACGTCTTCATGATGTATCAAGATACTACACATGGGTAAAAATCAAGAATGTGCCTTTTGAAGCGACTGATTTTGTTATAAAAGATGAACTACGTAATTATGGTACGGTTCATATGGCCTCTGCAGGTCGGTGGGCCGCTGGACCTTATGCTGGAAGTTTGGAGGGAACATATTCAGTCAAAATGACCTTACGCCACCCCATACCGTCCTATATTATGCTGCAAGCATTTCGAACTCAAGTATATGTGACATATGCGGGGCAACGTCGTACGTGTCGGCTGTGTGGGTCGTATGACCACATAGCGGCACAGTGTGGTAAGCGTCGTGGGAATCTCCAAATATCGCAACAGCAACAACCGGAAGAAGTCGAGGAAGTTGAGGGACGAGAACAGTCTTATGCTCACCCGTCTCGACAACGGACATCTTGGAGTGAAGAGGTAGAAAAAGCGCAGGAGAATGCTTTGGAGGATGCAAAACAGCGAGAAGAATCACCGTCACTGGACATAAATAAAGTATTGGAAGAGACTCTGCCCACTATGGGGGAAGAGGATGTAGCGGCGTCTTTAGTGAAGGCACTGGATGTTTTGTTAGACGAGTCGATCGTCAACCATGTGGAGGATCCAGGTGCAATTTTGGGATCGGTTGAACATCATGGTGAGGCGACGGATGGAAGCATTGAGTCTAGTGTGTCGCATGGTATGACGGTAAATGTAGCAGAAGTGGAGGTGCATCACGATAGTACTAAAGAAATCCCAATGCAGGTGGAGGGTAGGACGCGAAAGCGAACTGCGACCCCATCAGACTCAGACGACGTGCTTACTCCTGCCCAAAGGCCAGGAAAAAAGTCTTGGGCGGATGTACAGAGGACAGGGAACAGAGAATCCACGAAACAAGGGTTTATCAAGGTGGTTCCCAAAAAAGGGGGGAGGGATAGAGGTGGTGTAAAATGTATAAGTGAAAAGTCTATACCTAGAACGAAAGGAAAACCCCATTAATTGACTTTAAGGTTTTGACAATAAATATTAACGGTTTGAGATCTGAGCGGAAGCGAAAGTGGTTTAATGAATTTTTGGTGCGTCTAGATGTGGATGTGGTATTTATCCAAGAACACAATTACAGAATTGGATATGAGTTAGAAATGGATGGTTATGATGTGTATATGGAATATGCGACGAGGTTAAAAGGAGGCGTCGCCATTCTGGTAAAGGAAAATAGCCCGTTTGTAGTACGCCATAGTGAAAGGGGGGAGGGGAGAGTGATTAGGGTGGATGGTTTATGGGGTAGAGCACACATAAGTTTTGTATGTGTATATGGGCCGGCCGAGGGAGATGTACGACTTAAAACTCATTTTGTACAAGATGTATTAGTATATTATCTACGTAGTTTACCAAATGTAGCGATAATAGGGGGCGACTGGAATTGTGTAATACGACGAAAAGATGTGGAGCCTCGAGGAGCAGGTTGTTGCTTGGGATTCCTGGGAGATTTATTGACGAGTGTGGGTTTAATGGATGTGTGTGGGGGGGGTGGCATGGTGGAGCATACTTTTATTAGACGAGATTATGCGGCGAGATTGGATAGAATGTACGTGTCTAGTGCGGTTACAGTGCGGAGAGTGAATGTGATAAATGTGGTTTTTTCGGATCATAGAGGAGTTGTAATGGATGTAGATATTGAGGGTGTGCCTAGAAGGGGTCCATCTTTTTGGAAATTAAATGTAAAGTTATTGAAGAGGGAGGAAAGTCTTTTGTCTTTTGGGCATATGTGGGAACGCCTTGTGGTTGAAGCACCTAGAGATGTGGATTTGGTTAATTGGTGGGAAACGATAGCCAAAAAGCGAATTAAGGAATATTATATTAGTCAAGGAGTGAGATATAGTCAGTTACAATACGGTTTCCAACGATATTTAGAGGGGCAGTTGCGCGACTGCTATGTACAAGCGAATGCTAATTATCCTGTTATAGAAATTGAAAGAATTAAGGAGCAACTACGAAATTTACAAAACGAAAGGTTTGATGGGGAAAGGCTTAAGGGTGGAATCGAAGAGGTTTTGTGGGGAGATCGGCCGTCGGCGTGTGTGTTGAGGAATCAACACAGACGTCGCAAAGCAATGGAGTTAATGGGGTTGAATGTTCAGGTAGGTATGCAGGGGTATAGAGTGAATCAGGAGTTGACGACGACGGAGGGTATGAGTGGGTATATAGATGCATGGGTTAAATTGAAAACGCAAAGTGTTGGAATAAGTGAAATTGCATTGCAGTCAATCGGTAGGTTTGTGCAGTGTGAGCTGGAGGAGCATGATCGTTTGATGTTGGGAGGGCCGATAACGGAGTGTGAGACTTGGGAGGCTTTATCTGGGGCGCAATTGGGTAAGGCGCCAGGAATTGATGGGTTGCCCAGCGACTTTTATCTTCAAAATTGGAACGTTTTAAAGGGGTTTTTGGTACGTTTATTCAATATAATGAAGCGGGATGGGGTTTTAGGGGAACAACAAAGGTTGGCTGTGGTCGTCCTAGTTCCTAAAGGCGAGCCATTAACGGTTAAAGATTATCGTGCAATCTCGTTATTATGTGGTGACTATAAAATTTTTGGAAGGATCTTGGCTAACAGAATAAAAAAAGTCCTGGGCAGAGTGATTGACAAGGGACAATATGGGGTGCCGGGCAGGTCTATGTATGAAGGTCACGGTATGATTAGAAGTTTTATTGAAGAAAGAGTAAGATTAGGAAAGGGGGGGGTATTGGCTATAGATTGGGAGGCGGCATATGATAGTGTGGAACGGGAGACGTTATGGAAGATCATGAGATGGCAGGGGTTTGGTGCGGAAATTATATCATGGGCCAAATTAATGTATCAGGAGGCAACCTTGCGTGTGCAGGTGAATGGGAGGTTGGGAGATCGAATTCAGATGGGAAGGGGTTTGCGTCAAGGTTGTCCCCTTTCACAAATTTTTTTTGCTTGTTTTCAAGATCCCTTTTATAGAGGGATAAGGGTTTTATTGGAAGCAAAGGGGATGGGTAATGTAAGGGATGGGGGAGCGGGCATTGTTGGATATGTCGACGATACGACGATTTTGGTGAGAGAAAACATGGATTTGATTCGGGTAGAAACGTTAGTGAAAGTTTTTGAAAAAGCTACTGGCATGACGATCAACATGGGGAAAACAAAGTATATGAATCTTGGAAAAGGGTCACGTGAGGACGGAATGGTTGCTGAAAGGTGGAAAAGGGTGGACCAAATAAAGATATGTGGGATCGTTTATGTAAATGATTTCAAGTTAGCACAGCAAATAAATTCCGTGCGTATCGTTGACAGTGTTCTGAAGCGCCTCAGTGGTTTAAGAGCTGCTAATTTAAGTTTGCAACAAAGGGTGATTACAACGAATGTGCTATTATATAGTAAACTATGGCATGTTACGGTAATATTTCCGATACTTCGTTGTGAGTTAAAAAGGCTACAAAAAAGTGTTTTTAGATTCATTTGGGGAACAGGGAGCGAATGGTTAAGTAGAGCGGTTGTCACACTCCCGGTTGGCCGTGGAGGGCTGGGTCTTATAGATGTCGAAAAGAGGATAATAAGTATGTATTTAAAACATAGTTATAAGCGGGAGGGAGGGGTGAAAGGAGACGGTCTTCATAGAATACATCAGGATATGCGACGGTGGTGGGGGGGTAGGGAGTTCATGATAGGTGAGGCAATGTTACGGGTATTTATAAACGTGAGGGATCCTTTACATATTAAATTGAGAAATCTTGATAGGGCAGATGGTAAGGCTTTGGTAGCGGCGGTAGAAGGAGTATATCCGATGTATGATTGGCGTAATATTTGGGGGCGTTTAAACAAATTGCGTTTAAAACCTAAAGTCAGAGAAGTTATGTATAGATTTTTACATGGAATATTGCCGTCAGGAATGGTTTTATTCTATAAGAGAATACGAGAGGATGGGGAATGCAAGGATTGTGGAGGATTGGCGACTATTTATCATACGGTGTATTTTTGCGATTGTATTGAACTTATAAGGGTTTGGATGGGTAAGGTTTTAAGGTTAGTGGGGGGAGGGGGTTTGCAGGTCTTGAGGGTTTTAAGTTTAGATATAACTGGGGTGAATAAAAGGGTTGAGAATGCGATTGGGTATATGATTACGGATTATATATACATGATGTGGGCTATGAGGGAGGCGGACGTGCGTGCAAGAATTAATGCGTTGGCAGCAACTTTTTATAGGACACAGTGTAGGAATAAAGGGGTGTATGGAGGGAGATGGGAGAGAGATTTTAGTGAGGGTTATCGAAATTTCACATTAAGGGATTTATGGGATTTGCAAAATGGGTAAGGGGACACAACGGGCTATTTTCCTAGACTTGGGTGTGAGCATGGAGTGCTGTTTATAAGGATGTATAATTGAGTTTTGATATCTATGGGCAATATGGTTATTGCCCCGAGGGTTTCAGGAACTAAAAAGTTATCATTTAGAAATGTGTTGTACTACGATTGCATATTATCATTTATCATGCATAAATCATTTCAAGGACTTTATGATGAAAATTTTCAATGACTCAAATATGTTATAGGTGTCTTTAATGATTTTGATTCAAGTGTAATGTTTATAAAAAAAAAAAAAGTTTTTCCTAGCATAAGCTACTGGTTCTTATTTTGTTATATTTTATGCTGTGTTACAGTGTGCTTTTCAGTAATATTATATTACATGTAACTACTTGCATCATTTTTTCTTAGTTCCGCTGAGATGTAAAATTTCACATCGTAGTTTTGTTTTGTTATATTGGATGTTTTTATTGTGACTTTTAGTATTATCCCGTTTCCTTCTTTGTATCCTAAATACCTATGTATGTTAAGATCTTGTGATAATCGCCTAAATTAATGTTTGAGTATCGTGGTGCTCTGTTAAGCACCTGAGATCTTAGATTTAGTCTCTCATACGTGTGTGTTGACAGGCAGAAACCTCACCTATGTGTGCTTGTGTATGTGTGTCATTGTGCGTGTTTAGTTTTTTTTTATATCTCTTCTTTTATTGTACAATCTTTATAATTTCCAGTGTTTGATGTTTTGTATAAGTAACCTTGTTAGAGATGTTCTTTAACAAATAAAACAATATCACTGTAATGTATAGTGTTGAGTGTGAGTGTATATTCACTGTAATATACGGTGTGTTGTGTGTGAGAGTGTATTACCATTGTAATATACAGTGTGTTGTGTGTGTGTGTATTACCACTGTGCAGTATGGTATCAATATTACCACTGTGCAGTATGGTATCAATATTACCACTGTGCAGTATGGTATCAATATTACCACTGTGCAGTATGGTATCAATATTACCACTGTGCAGTATGGTATCAATATTACCACTGTGCAGTATGGTATCAATATTAGGTTTCGGGTTAAGTGAAATTCTAGTGCAGTAAGCTTTTGTCGTGTATCTTTTAATATATTTCTGCTATTTGTATCGCACTGTTTTAAATAAAATATAAAAAAAAAAAAAAAAACAAAAAAAAAAATAATAATAATAATAATAATAATAATAATAATAATAATAATAATAATAATAATAATAATAATAATATCTTTATTTACTACAAGTACGTGTACATAAATAACAAGAAAAAAAAATGCACAATACCGTGACTGGAACATTACGCAAAGAACCCGCTCATAGAAGAGAGGAGCTAACGACGACGTTTCGGTCCGACTTGGACCATTTACAAAGTCGCAGTAATGTTAATGTGACTTTGTAAATGGTCCAAGTTGGGCCGAAACGTCGTCGTAAGTTCCTCTCTTCTACGTACGGGTTCTTTGTGTGTAGTACATGTACATGGTATACAGGTCACACCAGTCGACTAACACCCAGGTACCCATTTTAAACTGATGGGTGAACAGGGACAAGGTCAGCAGGTGTCTTTTGGAAACACGTACTGGATGAGATTCGAACCCCCAGACCTCGGCGTATGAGCTGAGTGCGCTAGCGATCTAGCTGCAAGTCATAATGTCAACAATCCTCCTACACAATCCTTGGTCATAATGCCAACAATCCTCCTACATAATGCCTACAGTCATCTTAAATACTCCATCGAGAAACTCTGCCCAAGTGTCCTTCCATATCAAGATTTATACCTGTTCATCGCTCTATAAAAATTTTATTGCCAGTTAGAGAAGCCTGATATCCAAATCCTCCAAATTCTCACGACACAACATTGTATGAATATACTCAACTACTATATACGCCACAGCTCTTGCTGAGACGTTAGTTAACCCTCTCATATCGAAATTCATTGTCCTTAATGCTGACACCTCCCTACTTTCCCTTACTAAAATTAACAGTCGAGTCAGTGTGTCCGCAATCTTTCATAATGTCCATAGAAGTATGAATATCTAAATGGTATACAATACCGACAAGTTGGTAGGTAAGACACAGGCAACATTTAGGCAACTTTATTCCGAAACGTTTTGCCTACACAGTAGGCTTCTTCAGTCTAGTACAGAAAGTAGGCTGGAGCAGTAGAGATGTGAAGACGACGTAATCAGTCCATCACCCTTGAAGTCGTAGATTTGAGGTTGTCAGTCCCTCAGCCTGAAGAAGTTCTGTTCCAAAGTCTGGAACTAACTGAAGATCAAGCGACAGTGTTGCCTAAATGTTGCCTATGTCTCTTACCGTCCATAGAAGCATACCATATGAAATACAGTGTCAGCTTCCCCACAGACACCACAAGAACCATCCACCACAATTTTCCGATACAATAACAACGCTCTAGCTGGGGAATTCCATGCAAAAACTTATGCTTAACTTCACATTTCCTTGGAGGGATTCACAATCTGACGACCCCCCCCCCCCAACCCAAATACACAGCCAGTCATACGACACTACTGGAACACTTATATCCCCTGTCAAAACGTCCTATAATATCCTGCTGTTAATCTTTCCAGGCTCTCTCACAGACAACATCACCCTCAACAGCCACAAACTGTCTCTAAGATCTATTCATCTGAAAGTATTATTTAATACACAATACACTTATTCAGACACCCATCCTTGAAGAGCCCAGCATGCATCACTACATACAAGCACAACACACGCTTCCGTAGATGGAATAAACTCCAACCTTCCCTTCTCACCGGCAATGTTAACCAAAATAAAGACTGGAAATTCCTACCATGGCTCTTAAGTATCACATCACTAGTTAAGGGGTAAAGATTAGCAACATAAGAAGAAATTATATGCAAAATGGCATTCACAGTATCTCTTTGCAATATTATAAAGTAATAAGGCCGGACACCTTGTAGTCGATTAAAAATACTACACGGCACCCTCTCAAAATTTGCTACCCTCGCCACCTCTTTTCTGCTTGTGTAGAGAATCCTGTAAATGTTGGAAGACGTCTCCACGAGTGTGATGATCGAGCTACCCCAGTCACTACGAATAACCCACTCACCAAGACCTTGGCTTTTAGTTTTATCAAACATTCACAGACATCAGGTTACTTTCCCAGACGTCCCTACTATATCTCCTAACTTTTGAAAGTCTAGTATGCTCATTCATCAATAAGCTAGTATCATCGACATACCCAGATATTGCAGAAAAACTCTTCTTCCCACTCTCATCACCCCCAATAAACACCTTATCCATCTCCATCATATAAAACGAGTCCTGGGCACACGTAAAAGGCATCCATTACTATGAGCAACCCTGCCTAAGGTCACTGTACATGGGTACAATTCATCCTAATCCACCATTCACTTGTACTCTACCTGTAGCTCCACGATACAACGTATCTACCTGACTGACAATTTGCACTTCAAACCCCTGTTTAATTTGGAAAGTATGCAAAATGTCCCTCTCAAAGGAATCACATGCACCTGCCCGGTCTAGGGCGAATAATGCACTTCTCTTCCCTTTCTCCTGCACTGCACTCAAAAAATCTTCAAGAATGGAATGAATATTAAAATGGTATAAAGTACCGGCAGATTGTTAGGTTAGACACATATGCAACAGTTAGGTATCATTATTTCGAAACGTTTCGCCTTCACAGAAGGCTTCTTCAGTCGAGTACAGAAAGTTTGTACTCGACTGAAGAAGCCTTCTGTGTAGGTGAAACGTTTCGAAATAAAGATACCTAACTGTTGCATATGTGTCTTACCTAACAATAATGGAATAGCCTGCTAACACGGATCTTCCTGGAATCCGATACTGACTTGGTATAACAGTACAACCCACTATACACTTTAGACAACATTCCAACACCTTGGCTAAGTTTTTATAATCCACACACAAGAGCGAAATTTAAGGATAATCACATATTCCTACCTCTTTCTAACACTTTGGAAGAAGCACAACAACTGCCGTCAACAGAACAGGGACCAACTTACCCGTCTCTTTCATTGTATTCAGGAGACATACCAGAAAAATAAACCCTCAATAATTCCCAGTGCCTAATATAAAATTCATAAATAACAAAAGGGCACGATACCTTGACTGGAACAATAAAATAACCTGTACATTGGAAATAGGAACTTACCACGACGTTTCATTCCGACTTGGACCATTTACAAAGTCACATTTACAAAGTCACACTTGTCCTGTCCCTGTCTGCTGTCAGCCAGCAGACAGGAATGAGAGGTAGAGAGGTAGTGGTGGTAGTAGTAGTTGTAGTAGTAGAACTAATAGTAGTAGTGCAGTCAGTCGAAGAACAAGAAAAAGGAGCACTGCAGGAGAGCTAGGGGCCCACGAAGGGTAGAAACAAAAACAAAAGTGGGGGGGGGGATAAAATAAAGCACCAGACACCCATGGATGAAGAAAGAAAACCCAAAGAAGAAAGAAGAAAAAGAAAAAGAGAAGAAGGAGAAGGAGAAAAAAAGAATCAGGTTAAGTCACGGGTGTTCTGAAGTTTGGAACTTTTTACAGAGTAATGGGAAAGGACGACATCAACAGAGACAAAGCCAGGACTAAGATTTATACAAGGAAAGTTGTGTATAAGGAAAGATTCAACCAGACAGCGACTGTTAAAGTTAGAAGTAGGGTAGACAGTTTTAGCAGACCAGTTAATATGATGACTGTGATCTCTGACATGACAGAAAAGACCATTGTTGGTGTCGGCAAGCCTAACTCTACTTCTGTGCTCCCTGAGTCTATCAGAAAGATTAGATTTTAGACTTTGCCACTGAAGTGACTAGTTTATTGTGCACCTCATATCCATCCTGTGGATGGTAGGGCAAGAGTATATGCATATAGAAAAGGCCTAGGAACTATTCCCCAAAAGGGTTAACAGGTGTACATTTGGATTTATATAAACAGTTTGCTTATCTGTTACAAGCAAATTTTGGAAAATTGCGTAGGTTATTATACTGTGTATCTCTATATTCCTCAATAAGTGGACAATTAAGCACATAGTGTTCAAGACAGTGACCAGTAGGAAGCATTGGAAAAATACAAATTTTAGAGATGCAAGTTGCACTTGTCACGCATTATTTTTATGGTCACAACAAACTTATGTGCAGAAATTCAGATCATTTAATGCCCATTAACCCTGCAGCATCAAGATCGACTTGTCGTCAAATTATTCACCACTGAAAGCAATTAGTTATAATTTATTGGTTGTCAGGATAATAATCAAGTGTACAAAGCTTACATCATTTTTGTTTATAAAGATTGTATAATCAAATGTACATGGGTTATATCAATCGTCAACTATTTAATTTTAAACTATTACAAGCTGTAAGTGAAGTCTTTCTTGGTGTGGAACTTGGGCATCACTTTCCTGGAAAATATTCTTTGCCTAATATATCCATCTCTTGCCTTCTGTCCAGTCACTTCAGTGAAAGTTTCAGTCATCAATTTTACCCCATTCTCAACAGCTTGAGTGTTGTTTGGCCAGTTGGGCACCTTCAGTGGAGTCTCAATATTTTTCAGAACCTGTTGATCTCCTAATGAAAGTAGGCTCAGTTTTGAGCTAAGTCTTCCAGTCAATCATGGAATGATAGTTCTTTGCTTGCCACTTTAGTTTGGGAATCACTACTTTTCTTGAGTTGACAATAGGAGCCACATTGTCAATCTCTTCATCTTCACTGTCATCCTCATCATCAGTGTAGATTAACAAGTCCTTGTCAACAGCTGTGTCTCTCACGGTCATGTCTTCATCAGCTCACATGCCAAGAAGCAGATGATCTCTGAGAGTAAAGTAGGATATTTTTTTGGACAGTCTTTTTTACTATCATATTTTCTTCACTATTTAGATGTCTCATAAACTGCAGTGACTGGAAGACTTTCTTTGGGCCGTGTCTGACATAAGGTTGCAGCTTGATGTGGCACCACATTGGAGCACTGAACTTTAAAATTATAATGACGGCTCTTTTCAGCTCCTGACTGCGTCTTGATGTTGCCACATACAGCCTAAGGATCCTACTACATAAAGTATTCTCCCTTGACACACACGGTGGACCTGGTTCAAGAGCAGCCAAGTCATCATCATCCACACCTGCGATCACTCCTTCGCAAATCCTATGCAAGTATTTCTGGTCCCAGGACAGATCCTCTACCACTTTCTCATTCATAGCAGGAAAATCGGTGAAATTGACTGGATGGAAGCAACAACTGGCAGTTTGATTTGCAGTTCGCTTCCCAATGGGACCTCTGCAGCATTCAGGACCACTTGGCTTACCATCACAATGGTAGAAAACAGCCCAGAATGGCCGCTCATTTCCATGAAGCTGACAGATGAAATAATGGAACTGATGACCAAGCAACATTTCAAGATGTTGAATTTCTCCATGGTCAGCTCCGACATTTACCTTGGTTCCGTTACTACCAACACATACAACAGGCTGCTGAATTATTTTCTATTCCATCAGGAATATATAGATAGTCTTGGCAGTCTCCTTTCCATGGCCTGACTTGGGAGTCACATGAGTGAGATATTCAGTACCAGTCTCCACCATGATGATGTAATGATCTTTTACCATTATCTTTGGACTCCATTTCTTTGTCTTCTCATTCTTTATCATTACATGAGTGGAGGTCTTCTTACCATCAAAATACAGTGATCTGATATTTTCCAAGTTTGTTAGCATATTTTCTTGACTTTAAATTCGATATTTGTGTCTGGCATCTCGTAACTTCTGTGGTTCATTAATTAACTTGACTTTTTTGTCCTTGGTGACAATGCCTCAGTCCATTAATATGGCAGTATCAATGGGAGCTCCAGCATAATCATTGAGAAAGTTAGTGTTTATAAATACTGCCGAATACATAGATACAGTACATAAAACACTGCGCTGCACTACTCAGTAATACAGAATTTTAAAAAATTTTAGTCAAAAATGCTGTAGACAAAACCTCAACAAATCAACTTCATATTTAGCACTGAATCTTTAGATGAATATAAGGAACAATGCCTGAAGAGTGCAGCTCTAACCAATATTTTAATACTTCCTAGTGACCATTGGACTGACCACATAATTTGCATTTGGTTTGATCATCATCTGTGTCTCCCAAACTGCCAGAAGTACATGTAACCATTCATAAAGAGAACGGCAAGTTTCTCCAAAGTTCTGATGAGGACGAGAGGAACAGGAAATGGAGTAAATACCAGAAGCATCTATAGAGGTAGGAGAGATATGAACTAGATTGGAGTGAAGAATGTTAGTCTGGCGAAAAGTAAGTTTGATGATTAAGGAATGGAGAGAGTTATTGAGATTAGAAAGACTGGCAATATAGGGAAGGCAGAGGACAGGAGAGTCACCAGGAGTTCAGAGTATTGGAGAGAAGAAAGTCCGTTTAGCACATGAGAAGGCAGAGATTATGAAGTGGGAAGGATAACCAAGACGAGAAAGTGAATTACTGAGAGTGGAAATTTTCAATTCAAGGAACTGAGGATCACAAATTCGGAGAGCACAGAAAAAGAAAGATAATAACTCTTTTATTGACAGAGGAAGCATAAGAAAAGTAGTGAATGTACATGCCACTGTGCTGAGGCTTGTGGTACACGGAGAAAACAAAACCTGTATTTGAGCGGTGGACATGAACATCAAGGAAAGAAAGCAAAGAATTAGGTTCCCATTCAGGTTTAAACTTAATGGAAGGGGCTACCTTTCCCATTTCATAAACTCATGGGTAAGTGTAACAGAATTCTTCCTTCATAAACCATATGTGTTAAAGAGGCGGCTAAAATGCCAGTAGCAAGGGACTAGTTACCACTCGTCCTGTACACTTTACTAAATTTATAAAGAGAAACTTTCATTGTTCTTTTTAGGTCACCCTGCCTTGGTACCATATGTGTCTTCGGACCATAAACAACACCTAGCTTTGCTGGGTGCATGGTTCTTTCATGATCAATGTATGAATGGTTAAAGCAATGCGAACATTGCTCTGTGTCTTGAGGTGGAAGAAAGTGATGTGCGATCTAATCCCAGCTGGCCACAGCCTAATGAAACTTAATATAGTTTAGATAAGTTTACTATAATTTGATAATAAACATACACAATGGAATATATTTTTTATTTGTTAGGTTCAGAATGTTTTTTGCGAAATTATTGCATACACAAACTTTTGCTTGCCTTATTCGGCAAGAAGGGCGTTGCTATTTAAGCCAAAATTGCAAATTTTACCTATTTGGCAACACACACACACACACACACACACACACACACACACACACACACACACACACACACATATACTATATTATTGATCTTTATTTATTAACACACCAGCCGTTTCTCACCAAGGGAGAGTGACCCGAAAAAGAAGAAACACTTTCATCATCATTCACTCCATCACTGTCCTGCGAGCACAGTACAGGCACTGTACTTGACATCTCCAGGACTCAAGTCCGGCCTGCCTGTTTCCCTGAATCCCTTCATAAATACTACCTTGCTCACACTCCAACAGCACGTCAAGTCATAAAAAACATTTGCTTCCACTCTCTCCTATCTATCATGCTCACACATGCTTGCAAGAAGTCCAAGCCTCGCACACACATATAAAGATTTAAGACAACAATCAGTAATTATCTACATACATCACCTCATCTGGTGTCGCTCGGAGATTAAAGTGAAGTAATTGTGGTTGTTACCTGAAAACATCGCCATTAAATTACCATTTCGATCACCTCAAAATTTTTTGAACTCTTGCAGCATCTTTAACTTTCCAACTTTCCTGAATATGCCAACATACGTTTAACTCAAAGTCAATGGCAACACAACACGTTCAATTCGCAGCCAAGAACTTGGGTTCAACTTTGGACAGGGGAAAGACGTTTGTATAAATATTGTAAGTCACCACTGACACTGTTTCACCTAGCGGTAAACTGGTACTTAGAATTAGAACAAAAAATACACGATTTTACTTAGAAAAATTGCTAGTCGTTAAAAGTAGCAGCAAGTAAGTACCTGGAAGTTAAATTATTATTGTTGGTTTTATTCAGAATAAGAATATTCAGGTTAAAACAGAAATAATTCTATTATAAACTATATTTTCATAATTTTCTTCTTTTTTTTCAGCTGAGGCGTCTCTCTACAGCTTTTTCTTGGATCGGAGGTCATAAAGATTTTTTGTCCGAGTTCGAATGGGTGGACGGATCTCCTTTCCACTTCGAGGAATGGGACCGGAGACAGCCGGATAACTTTAACAGTAAGTTCCAAAAACTTCTCCGAATCCTCATTGTATACTGTATCATGCATATCTGCATTATTAATCTGACTTGTTCCTGAGGATTCTTATATCCTCGCGTCCCAGCCTGAGGCCGAAGAAATACAAAAATTCTTATGGTGATATCATCATTAAATTTACGGTTAGTTCCTTATTCCAGGATAACTTTTTCAAGACCTTGAATTCAAAATTAATACATAAATGAAAATAAAACTTTATTTATAAAAACATAACAGATATACCTGTGGGCATAATAATAGTCACTAAATATATTTCTGTAGTTACACGACCCAAGAAAGTTATCCCAGCATTGCTTAACCTTCAGCCTCCATATGTAAGTGCACGTCAAGGAATAGTGCAGAATGCAGCATTACTATATAATGTACTTAAATATCACAAGTTATCACATGAATACTAATATCCAAATTTAATAAATAAAAGAGAAAGATTAGACATATTGTACCCAAATCTAATTCAAACTATTAATTAACTAACTCCAACTTTGAAGCCAAACTGAAGAAGCCTTTCCTTGTTATCTCACAGAGATCAATAACCTAAAATATACAACCACAATATATTTATAACCGCTCAGAATTTGCATTAGAAAAGTTTTCAGAATTGACGAATGAGCCTAACTGGATGAGGCATTCAGAATTTATCTTATGCAAAACTAGGGTTTTATTTTTCCCATTTTCCTCCATAAATACAAATTGTGACTAACACTGGCATAATCTCAATCCAAAGATTTTTATAAGATTTGTCAGAGTTTAAAGTTTAATTAAATATTCAAGTTGTTTTGAAACTTCGGATACATAATCTTTTTTACAATGTTCCTGAGTGTACAAGAAAGTTGTGCACATTAAGTATGGTGTTTAAAGTTTGTGATATATATTAAAATGTGTGTTGCATGGCGAGATATCTATCCTGTGTGAAGTATCATGACGTGGTTTTCCTGTCATGGCATAAAAATTATCCTGAGTGATCAAGTATGACTGGAAAACTATCCTGTGTGATGAGTGTTTTGTTAACATTATTGTTACTCCAGGTAAAATATCTTAAACAGTTGTCGCTAAAAATGGTGTATCTATTTTGAGGTAAATCTACTAATTTTCTTTTTGTCTTGGTGGTACTGATGTAGTTCACCGTTGGGCTCACCCGGGGCCCAGTTTGTGTAGGTTACTGCTGTCTTATCCATCCCCACTCACGTGTTTACCGTCACTGTCTTCAAAATGGCTGTCCGATTGGCTGTTGGAAATATTGAACGTTTGAGACATGATGTCACGTAGAAGGGAAGAAAGTAACTGTTAAGTATCTTCCGAGACAGTGGCAGAAGTTAGAAATGAGTGGTCTCTGACATGAACTGAGACAATTCAGTATGCAACAGTTCAGACAAACCAGAGTTTTAACACAGAATAATATCCTGGGCGTTAATAGTATACAGTAAGAAAGCTGGGTATTGAAATGAGGAAATATATGAAAAGGACACTATTGGTATACCTTAGCTATGACTATGCTGGGAAATGAGGTATGGTAATCTAACAGCTTCTGGTCTGTAAATTCAACATTACAAACTATAAAATACTGAATATAATAAGATAAAGATAAAGGAAAGACGATACCTTGTTCAGCAGGTGAGTGTATGATGGCCAACTTTGTGTCAGCACTCATCTTGTGACATGTTGTGAGAACATCAGTGAAGTTCTTACTGTCACTGAAAACTTTCATGCAACTCTCACCTATAAAACAAATTTAAAGGAGAATTAAAAAAAATGACTTTATGAAAGATAAACTGTAAGTAAATTACACGATCACTTACAACACTTAAACATAAAATGATGTTCTAGAGATTATCTATTGTTAATTAACAGTGCGGTGGTGCCTGTGTCAGTCTCAGATCTCACCTCCTAAATTATAAAGGAAATATTACAGGACTGATAATGTTATGAAATACACAAGAAAGTGAAAAATGAGTATATACTAAATGTAAGTAGAGGTGTGTAAGGTTTTATATGTTCATGAAACTGAGAGAAAAATTCCGTAATTTTGCCAGAATACAAAACTTTTAGTTGGTTACTTTATCTGTGTGATGGATGACTTAGGAAAATTTATCACTTGTTGCTTTAATGCTACAAATTTTGATAATCATCAGGGAAGCTGTACAATGATGTACAACAAGTTTGAATAAGTTAACCTTGACTTCATATGAGACGTTGATAGAACTTTACGTTGATGGTTGAAGTCAACCAACTTCCTCCAGTTATATAAACTCATAAAAACTTAATAGAGTAATATTTTTAAATCTCCATTTCATTCACAGTTTAATGGTCTCAAAAAATATAATTTACCTTAGTCTTATACAGTGTACACATACCGTAAGCTGTGTATATTACCCACCAAGTAAATTGTATATACTAAAATTTTATTTTTACCCGTCTCATTGTTTCCACTTCAAAATGTCAAGAACTATATCACTGAGTAATACATTGTTTTTACCAAAGTTGTGTTTATCTTATATTTAGAATAAATATGTAAATTATGTTGATTCTAACAAAGTAGCTCAAGTTCTTTCATAACATAAATACAATATTATCACAAATTATCAGTCTACAGTTTGTTGCAACAAAGATGTTATAAAGTAAATTCTTAAGTCTGAATGTATATTTATTTTACTTAATAAAGTAATCGTATTGAGAATAATAAAAAATTATCACACAGTAAATCAAGGGTCGGCAGTCATTTTTAATGGAGAGTTATTGTAGATGAATGGTTCAGAGAACTGACACGTTGATAAATTAGACACATGTGCAACTATTGGGTATCTTTATTGAGGAAACGTTTCGCCACACAGTGGCTTCATCAGTCCATACAAAGGAGAATCGTGAAGAACAGGAGAAGAATGAGGTAATCAGTCCCTCAACCTTGAGTCGATGTGGTCAGTCCATCAATCTTGAATAGAATACAGCATATGTGCCGAGAAGTAGCTTATATACCGTAGGCAGGAGAGGTGCAGCAGTCGTAGGTGGTGTCACATTTGTTCAATGTGGAAGTAGGTCGTGCCCAAGGGTTAGGCAAGCGAAGAATTCCCAAGTATTAAGATCCCAAGAAGTTGTAGTGTCTGACAGGTTTGTAGGTGAATGCTTTAGAGAACCGACATGTTGATAAATTAGACACATGTGCAACTCTTGGGTATCTTTATTGAGGAAACGTTTCGCCACACAGTGGCTTCATCAGTCCATAGAAAGGAGAATCGTGAAGAACAGGAGAAGAATGAGGTGGTCAGTCCCTCATTCTATTCAAGATTGATGGGCTGACTACATCGACTCAAGGTTGAGGGACTGATTACCTCATTCTTCTCCTGTTCTTCACGATTCTCCTTTGTATTGACTGATGAAGCCACTATGTGGCGAAACATTTCCTAAATAAAGATACCCAAGAGTTGCACATGTGTCTAATTTATCAATGGAGAGTTATATCATCAATGTAGAAATGTTTCTCGGGTCACATAATATTGTGATGTAAAATGTTTAATTTTTAAGAATAGCTCAAATTCCTCTCTTTCTTTCGTAAGCTGAAAATGATGATAAAAATACTTCTAGATCTTTCATATGAAGGAAGGTCAACGTTGCTGCGTCTTAAATTGATGCAAGTCCAGCGTTGTCTATATTATTGTAATGTTGAGTACAGCTGCAAGGAGCTAATTAGTCATTACAGATGTAAGCTTTTATTTGCCTACCTTCACCACAGAAAATATTTGCTTATGTATGTATGTTGACGCAAACAATACAAACACATTTCCAGCAAGATTCTTTAATTTCGGAAATGACTACAATGTGGGAAGCGTCAGTATTTTGAGTTCCAGTGGAATCACACTGAAGGTCAAAAATCTCGAGTTGAAGGTCAATTAGGGTTTTATCAGCATCAACTGAAACAGAGGAAGTATTTATTATCATTATTAAAGATTAACCGGTATTCTCCCGGCCCGGGCCTTTTCCAAGTGGTGGCCCGGCCTTGGCTCCCTCTATAGGGAGTGTCTGAGACCTAAGTCTCCCATGGGAGGAGGCACAAGTACCTCCTCATCTTTGGGACCAACTGTCCCCAGGCCTAGCCACAAGCTAGGCCTCTCTGGTCTGCCATCCCCACCCCAAGGGGGCAAATGGGAATGACAGTCTTATGAGCTAAAGGCTCTGGCTCAGGTACCTACCCTACCCTAGAAGGGTTAGGCATGGTGTCGATGACACACAGAGGAAGTGATTAAAGTCTTGTCAAGTTGGATAATTCTGAATTTTTTTAATTGTCGAGAAAATTCTATACAAATAAAACAGATGAAAAGTGAGCTGTTTGTTTTATTACGTAACGACATAATTAAATAATAATTTCATAAGTGCTACGATATTATTATATAAGTACAATGGTTCCTTTCTCTTACGGCTGTGAATTAACATCGTTAATGTGATCAAAAACCTGAAAGCCAGCTTATAACATACAATTGTAGGAAAGAAAAACTGCGTATGGACATGCAACGATGGTGGGGGGGTAAGGATTTAATGATTGGTGAGGCCATGTTGAGGGTTTTAATGACGGTGAGGGATCCGAAGCGCCTTAAGGGGGGCTGTAGGGTAATTTTCCGCTAAGGGGGGAAGTAGGGCAAAATCTGTAACTCTGTTGTTTACCGTCCGATTTTCTCCAGTTTTGGTACACAAGACAAAGTGGTTTCACTCTTTCTTGAAAATATTTATCAAAAATATACCTCAAACAACAACTGAGAAATGACTGATTTACTGAAAATGCCCTTGTGGCCAAACTTTCTCTTATATGGGGCTACGTAAGGTTGTTTGGACACTTGGTGCCGAGAGAACAATGCTTATACTAATTATCGGTGAGTCCTTTTCTCTAAATGAACTTATCTTTATTTCACAAAAAAATAAAGTTTGTTAGTTCCTGGAATATTGCAAAAAAATCTGCCCTTTACTCCCACATAACTCCCAAAGTATTTGGAATATTTCCAAAATTTGGTCACCGAAAAATAGAGAAATCATTATTCTACAACTTTTGTGAGTATTATATTCCATTTAATTCAGTAATAAAGGGAGAAGTTTGGACATTAGGTGAATAAGTTACTTCCGAGATATCGGCCGGGAGCGCCGGCCGGCCCCCGTCTCAAAAAAAAAAAAAAAAAATCGCGAAAATCGCGTTTGTTTGGGTGTATTTCATAGTAAACTGATGTTTTAGTGCAGTTATCCTCTTCAAAACCGTTTTCTCTTACTCAGAGACTAAAGAATGGGACATGGAGAGGAGTAACTCAATATTTATCGAAATATTCCAGATAATCTTTCGTCATATTATGGCCTATTTTATTCAGTCTAGAGTATATAACATGTTTGTATGTTATTTATAGTGTTTATTATATCATATTAGATCAATTCTGATAAACAAATAAGCCGTAGAGTTGATATATAAGCGTAATAATGGGCGATTCCTGCTGGTACCTCGGGAGCAGGAACACTGCTGAGCGTTCCCGTCTGGTTCCCGGTTGTCGCTCAGTCTGCGCATAAGTCCCACCTACTGTTTTATGATGCCAAATAGTCAGTTATTATATTAGAAAGAATAATGCAAGAAAAGGCGATAAAAAACAAGGAAACAACTCCAAAAAATATATGGGCCGTGAGCAGACAGTGGTAACACTTGCCGCGGCCGCAGCCGCAGCAAGCAGCAACAAGGCTGCTCCTACATCTTGCCGTCCCCTGGGCCTATCCGAACTCCAGTGATGGCCAAGTTGGCAAGTACTGCTGCAACAACATGCAAGGAACCTATAGTGACATAAAAACTGACGGTGACGACAACGAAATGGACTAAATATGACAAAAGAGGGACCGGCATTCAAGTACCAGACCTGCTGCCGGACGTGAACCAGACATGAGACGTTTTCCATTACAATGAAATAACTGACCTCCATATCAACTGCACCAGTGTTTAACGGGAAGACAACATGGCAGAAAACCTGATCAACTAAATCTCCAAGGAAATGACAGGTCTGTAGGACTTTTTTCTTCAGTGCCAAACGAGGGAAAGAATTGAGCATTTAAACATGGCTGACCGGCATCCAAACAACCGCTACTGCCAGACGTACAACTAGCGAAGTGAAATTCTCATCTTTACTGACGTTCATCTGTTGACAGTAGCATCATATCTGTACCACCATCATATCACCTGTACCAGTGCTAACGAGAGGGAAACACAGGAGACATCGTCAAATCAACAGTACAAAACTCCAAGGTTATAGGTCGGATATCCCTCAGTGCCAGTCGTGAGAAAGAAGTGAATAGTTAAACAGTCAAGGTTAATGTTATAGTAGCTGACCTATATTCAGCTGACCAGTGTACAGTGAGAGAATCATAGCAGAAAACGCCAAATATATCTATAAACTCAAGGAAAGTCAGGTTGTAGGTGGCGTTACTCCCCTCAGTGTTTTAAAAATGGCTGAGTCAGCAAAACAGGTCAGGAGACAACAACACCACACAACCCCCGATAAATGGAACTGAGGGGGATTTGGAAGGATAAAACCAGGGAAAAGTGAGCAGTGAAGAGGGTTTTGAAGAGGAAATTTTACTAGTAATTCAGTGGTGATTGCTAAAGCAGATACTAAGTGTACTAGGGAAAGGAAAAGAGAAATAAATATTATTGTATATGAGTAAAAGAGCGAAGAGTGAAAATGGCAGGCATTAGGGGGGTACAGGCTGCCATAATTATATTTATATTTCTTCTTCAATTCCATGAAGAAAGTAATCAGTCATGGGGGCTGGAAAAGATGAATGGAGTAACAGCGCCCTGGACAGTAAAAGCCCAACAGTTGCCATCCTACCAGAAAAGTAAATGTCACTATCGCCGCAAGGTATGGCAACACCGCATACCTAAACAAAAACAGTGGCACACAGCTCTTATTGTAGCGCTCTTAAGTGGTGATATCCAAATTAATCCAGGACCTCAAACTATTGTGCAGAGGCAAAACAGACAGATAAATGACGGCAATAATGACGGTCTAGTAGCTAGGAATGATAACCTTAACTCCATATGTAATGCATACATAGGTCAATGTGAGACAATACAGCCATTATTATCTCAAACACTACCAAACAGGTGCATACACTGTACTAAAGTACGCATGAAAAACAGAAAAGGCACCTTATGTAAAATGTGTAAGGGGTGGGTGCATGATGGATGTATGTACAATTATAGCAACGGTGCCAGAATTCATTTTGTGTGTAACAAATGCACTTTGGCACAGTTACCCTTTAGCAGTGATGACATTGATTTACCTAATTTTAATACAAATGACCCATTGCCATATATTGATGATTATGATTGTTTTATGAAAACAGGCCTTCACTTTATTCATGTCAATGCAAGATCACTTCTTCCTAAATTGGCAGAGATTAGGATTCTAGCTAACAAAATTAGGGCGGCAGTTATAACCATCTCTGAATCTTGGTTGGATGATACGGTGACTGACGACGAGGTCAAAATAGATGGTTACAATATAAAACGCTTAGATAGGAACAGAAAGGGTGGTGGAGTATGTGCCTACATTAGAAATGACTTAGCTTACAACCCAAGACCTGATTTAAATAACAATAAACTGGAGATTCTATGGTTTGAAGTGCTGCTTCCTAAGACCAAACCCATCTTAGTAGGAACTAGTTACCGCCCTCCTACCCAGGACCAGTTCTTAGAAGACTTTTCCAGAGTCTTGTCCGGAGTTGAAAACAATTGCGAGACAATAATACTGGGCGACTTTAATATCTGTTTTCAGCAGCAAAATAACGGGCTATGCAAAAGGTATAAGCAAATTCTAGGATTAAATAGTTACACTCAACTAATTAATACTCCAACCCGGATCACACAGTTCTCAGCCACCCTAATTGACCACATACTTTGTAACCGCTCTGAGAACATTAGTCAGTCAGGCGTCATTACCACAGGTCTTAGTGATCATTTCATCATTTACTGCACCAGGAAAATAACTAGGGATAGGATAGGCCTACACAGGACAATAAAAATGAGGTCAACTAGAAACTACAGTAAAGAAACACTGGTAAATAGGCTACACAATTGTGACTGGACAGAGATAACAAGTTGCACGGACGTAAACGATGCCTGGGAAAAATTCAAAACAATGTTCACTACCATCCTTGATAATATTGCACCAGTTAAAGAGGTTAGGATTAAACGAAGAACTGAACCCTGGATGAATACTGAGATATTAGATAATATGAAATTCAGAGACCAGCTGCTAAAAAGATTTAAAGCAAACAGACAGGATATTGCAGCACTAAATGAATTCCAAAGGGTGAGGAACAGAGTACAGAGACTTATAAAAGGAGCAAAGGCAAAGCACTACTGCTCAAAAATTGAAGAGTATAAGCATAACCCCAGAAAGCTCTGGCAACAACTAAAACAGTTGGGGTATAGCCATAAGCCAGTAGATAGGTCTAACATAGTACTCACTATCGATAATGAGGTATGCCACGAAACATCTAAGGTGGCAAATTGCTTTAATTCCTACTACACATCTGTTGCATCAACACTAGTAAGTAAACTACCAGCTGCATCAAATACCTTTAACACAGACTCTGATAAGTTTCAAACATACTATACCAATAAAGGGGTAACCCCAAACAGTTGTCAACTAGTAAGTGTATCTCATGACTTTATTCAAAAAGAACTAAGCAGGTTAAACCCAACTAAGAGCACAGGCCCTGATAACATCCCGTCTAAGTTCCTAAAAGATGGTGCTTCTGAACTGTCAATCCCTATTGCTCACATAATAAATCTATCAATCACCACTAATACAGTACCGGAGGGGTTCAAGGAGGCCAGAGTCACTCCTATCTTCAAGAAAAATAGTAGGTCTGATGTAAGCAACTATAGGCCTGTTAGTATACTCAGTATAATATCTAAAATTCTAGAGAGGGCGGTGTATTCTCAAGTAGTTAAGTACCTTAATGACAACAACATTCTCCATAGCTATCAATCGGGCTTTAGAAGATCCTACTCAACCGACACCTCCCTTATTAATCTGATGGATTACCTGAGAACTGAAATGTCAAAGGGGAACCTCATAGGCATGGTAACCTTAGACCTGCAAAAGGCCTTCGATACTGTCAACCACAATATATTATGTAATAAACTTCAAGCTATTGGTATAGGTTCTGTAGACTGGTTTAAGTCCTACCTTAGCAACAGGAGACAAATAGTCAAAATCAACAAAACAGAATCAGAACCCCTGCCGATAACATGTGGAGTTCCCCAAGGTAGTATTCTGGGTCCCTTATTATTCTTATGTTATGTCAATGATATGCCTATCAGTGTCAAGTGCAAACTCCTACTGTATGCAGATGACAGTGCTCTGTTAGTGTCAGGTAAAGACCCACAAGATATTGCTAATGTTTTAACACTGGAACTGGAGTCCTGCAGCAAATGGTTAGTAGACAACAAACTATCATTACACCTAGGGAAAACTGAAGCCATTCTCTTTGGCACGAAACATAAACTGAGAAGGGTAAATAATTTTAATGTTCAATGTAATGGGGAGCCCATCACTTTGGTTTCATCAGTAAAATATTTGGGAATCCCCTTTGACCCATGCATGTCAGGAGAATTGATAGGGAACAGTGTAGTAAAGAAAGCGAATGCCAAACTGAAGTTCCTGTATAGACAAGCACAGTGTCTACCTACTGAGGCTCGCAGGACCCTATGTCTAGCCCTTATACAATGCCATATGGATTACGCTTGCTCTTCTTGGTACTCTGCCTTGACAAAAAAACTGAAAGATAGACTGCAAATCACCCAGAACAAAATCGTAAGATTCATCCTGGGGCTGGGACCAAGAGAACATGTAGGCCAGGATGAATTACAGCAGTTGGATATGCTGAATGTTGAAGACAGAGTAAAACAACTGAAGCTAAATCATGTTTATAAAATTGCTCACAAACAATGTCCAGAATATCTTGCTGTCAATTTTGTCAAGGTTGGGAACCAAAGCAATCATAGTACTAGGGGGAGAGAGCACAACTTTGTAGTACCCACAGTCAGTGGCCAGGCTTCAAACACCTTTTATTGTACAGCAATAAAGGAATGGAACAGACTACCCGCACATGTCAAAGCCAGTCATAGCGTGAACCAGTTCAAGAAGAGTGCCAAAAGGTGTCTGATGAATGTAGCTACAGAAAGGGAGGGGAATGATTTTCTATTTTTTAGCTAACATACGTGTAAATTTTACCTTATTCCTTGTAATGACCCTCGTATTGTAGATAGTCTTAATGACCTTGGTGTAGCAGATAGTCTTTTTAGTATGATAATAAGATGTTATCTTCATTGTAGAATAATAAGAAAATATTATAACCTTTATACTATAATAATAAGGTAAAAGGACCCCAATGGAAATAAGTCACTCTGTCTGACTTTTTTGGGTTATCCTAGGTTCTCTACACATATGCTGCTATGTATGATAATTCTATGTAACTGTATTTGTGTATACCTGAATAAACTTACTTACTTACTTACAGACTCGCTACCAACATCGCCGTCACCATACCTGATATAAATGACTATAATTTCTTGTAGAAACGTCGTAGAACATTCATTCTGGTACCATTGTGTTGCCAAAGAGTTGAGCTATTTTTCAGTATATATAACTCAATTTCCATATTTGGGTGAGCGTGCGCGGAAAATTACCCTACAGCCCCCCTTTAAATTGAGAATTCTTGAGAGGGTGGGGGGCAGGTCTGTGGTGGCGGCAGTTGAGGGGGCATACCCCATGTATGCGTGGGGGAATATCTGGAAATGTTTACGGAAATTGCGTATTAAACCAGGTGTAAGGGAGGTAATGTCTTCTTCTGATGATGATGACCAGAGCTTTGGTAAGATGGGTAAGGAAGAAGGATGGGTAAGGATGGAAATATTGGAAAAGGGTGGGAGGGGGGGAGAGGTAGGATATAAAAGGTAAGTGGCTCAACCACTTTGGTGCAATTTAAAAAGTGTATGTGAATTGATAAGATATTCTTTAAGGGGTATAATACTAACCCATCAGAGTCACATAGATATAATAGGTATATAACTACATGACTTTGAATTGGTAGTAGTTATACAAGTTGCAATTGCTTTTTTTTCGAGATTGCACAACGGATATTTATACGACAAGAAAGGCAATATTTTTCTGGCCAGTTTATAAGTTCGTGACAATAGCTTCTTAATGGTGGTGTCCAACAATAGTCAATAGCATAATTTTACATTAGAAAGTTATTTAAGATGTCTCCCTAACTGGGGGCGATGATTTTCAGTATACATAGAAGGGTTCTGGTGGTATCCAATCTTCTTCATCAGGTAAGTTGCTCAATATCATGGGTCGAGGGTAATCATCTTTATGAATAAAACGACGAACCCTCTGTGGGAAAGTCATTCTTTGAGTCCTGTGAGGAGGAGTATTGATGGTGTAATCGGTGGTATTTATCACTTGTATAGGATGTTCTCTATCTGGCATGTATAGTTCTTGCATTGTATAAAGTTGTTTCTTTTTTAGGGTGTCAAGGCGTACATTTATGGCAGTAATATCTTGTTGTGTGTGTAAATCTGCCATTTTAACTCTGTCTCTCCTCCTGGTATCGGTAATAAAGCGAAGAGCTCTATTCTGGACCCTTTGTAACCGTAGCATGTTGGTCTTTGTTGTTAATGACATTGGGACACAAGGGTATTCGAGTATTGGTGTTATTATCATTTTATACAGATGTTTTTTGACATGTTGACTAGCTTGATTGAATCGAAAGAGTTTGCTAAGACCGGCTTTGGCTGTGTTGATCTTTTTAGTTACATGAGATGTTGAGTGGAGCAGCCTGTCTATTTCATATCCCAAGATCTTGTTAGGGTTTCTAATGGCTACAGGTGTACCTCTGATGGAGATACCCCCTTTATCTTCGATGGTTGATGCAAAACATCCTATCGTGCTAACAAGGACCTTGTCAGGATTAGTCGTAATTCTCCATTTCTTCTCCCAATTAGATGTTCGACGAAGTTCAATATTCATTTTTTCTATGACTCTCTCATACTTGTATTTTCCTGTTACTGGAGTTGATGAGACGACATGAATAACATCATCTGCAAACTGTGTCACAATTGTGTCATTAAACTCTGGTTGAGGAAGGTCATTCACATAAATGTTAAACAGAAGTGGACTGAGACAAGAACCTTGTGGGACACCAGCCGTCGGTATAAAAGGTTCTGTCGACTTGTCATGAAAGGTGGGAATGATTTTTCTTTGAGTTAAGAAATTATAAATTACTCTGAGAAAAGTCCAGTTATGGTCTGGTAGGTCAATGAGTTTGTATATAAGGCCATCATGCCATAAGGTATCAAAAGCTTTATGAACATCTCTGGTGGCAATTAAGGCAAGATTGCCCTGCTGTTTTAGACTTGCTACAGTGTCAAAAATAACATTTATTGCATGATTGGTACCTCTATGTGTTCTAAAGCCAAATTGTTTTTCAGTAAACAAGTGATTAAACTCCATATAGTAATTCAATCTGTTGGAAATGACTTTCTCAAGAACTTTTCCAGTGACTTCAAGTAAAGATATAGGTCTATAGTTCCCAGGTTGGTGGATGTCTTTATTGGGCTTACTAAGAAAGATCATCCTAGCAGTCTTAAAAACAACTGGAAAATGTCCTGAGGCCAAGATGGCATTAAAGATATTTACCAAGGACTGTTTGCAATTTCTAGGTAGGTACTTTATTTGTTTCATTGTTATTCCAGAGAGGCCAGGGGCTCTATTTCTCATTCTTCCAATAACCTGACTTATCTCTAGTAATGTAATAGGTCTAGTAAGCGGGTGGGTATCTTCAAGAGTTGAAGTATCGATGGTAGGTAGTGGTTGTAGATCATCCAAGTTCTCATCTCTCCATTCATTTACTAACTGATAATGATTATTATTAAATTGACGACTGTTATTGTGAGAGAGAATTTTCTCCCATACATCACCCATCAAATTAGCCTGGTCCTGTGGATCGTCAAGTTTAATTTCAACATCTTCATCATCCTCATCAGTGAAGGTATGAACTAGGTAGTTAGGAACCTTGTGCTTTGCCCCTAAAAGTTGTCGGATCTTACTCCAAAATTTTGCTGGTTCACGTTTGTATTGATTAGCTTGAAGAACTAGAAATTTCCATATGTCTCGTTTGTGTTGACTAATCATGTTAATTAATTCGTGCCTTAATCGGTGCAGTGTAGCTGCTGGTGGTTGTCGCGTTTGAAGATGCCTTCGACATTCTGCTTGATAATTTCTTAAAGTGTCTCTAATTTCTCTAGTAGGTTTATATTGTTGGTATATCTTTGTGGAAGCTAATTGGCAAGTTGCATTGGTAGCTTCAATTATTCGATTGTGCAGGGACCTGATTGCATCATCAATTGCACTGGAAGGTAGATTTTCCAAAGACACAATTTCATCCTCACCCAGATATGCCCTGAAGGGGTCAAATCCTAGGGTGTTAAGATTGGGTTTAGGAGTTACAGGTATTCTAAATGGAGAAGTTTGTAGTTGTATTATAACTGGGATATGGTCAGATCCTACATTTCCACCAGGAGATATACTACAGTGAAAGATGTCACAGTCTCTGTTTGTCAGTACTATATCTGGTGTTCCTGGATGAGGTCCAATGTACGATTTGAAGAATGGGCCTTGAAATGACAAGTTTCTAGCTGTCATGATATTAAAGAGTTGTTTTCCTTTTAAGTCACCCAGTGGAATACCAGCTCCACAGTTGAAGAGGGCAGGGTGATGAGCATTAAAATCTCCAGCTAGAATTGTTGGAATATTTCTGCTTAAAATCCTATGTAGAGGAATTGACTCTATATATGGCTGTCTCGGGGGAAAATATCCAGTTCCTATCACTAGTTGTCCATGAGACGTTGTTAGTTCTATTGCAAGAATGTTATCTTCATCCACATGAATATTTTTAAATGTATATCCTAATTTAACCAAGATGGCTACACCACTAAAGGGTCCTCTCGATTTCTCCACAGTACAGTATCCACGTAATTTAATATGTTGATCAACTCATGCAGCTGTCTCGTTCAAAAGTATAACATCGGGATTGTAGTTATGTAGTTCAACCTCAAGAAGGTAACGGTTATTAAAGAAATGATGAACATTAAGTTGGAAAATTGTAATCCCCATTATTTCTTTTTCTTCGCTCGTACACTGCGTTCTGAACGCCTGCAAGTAATGTCATGTGTTGTATCTACACTATCCCTGCTGGACTCGTCAAGGGGAGGAGGGAACTTTTGCGTGGATGCTTGTGTATTAAAAATGCCATCATCTTCACTACAGGCAGTAATATTAACAGACTCATTAGAATCGTTAGAGTCTTTAGAGTCATCATCATAAAACTGAGGTATGCTATTCTCAGTTTCAGGAAGCAGAGGCTCGTGAGAGTTAATGGGAGACTGTGTAGGCTCCAAGGGAATATTAGATAGGCAAGGTGAGTTACCTTGGGAAAGTTCCTGTTCAACAGGATCAGCTACAATAGCGGGAGAATAGGCACCACTTTCTGGGGCATTGTTATGTTCAGGTGTTGACTTATCGGGATGAGAGGAGTTGACAACCTGGGTTTGCGAGGTGGGCGATCCATGGGCCAGGGATGACTTAGGCTTATTTTTAGATGTAGAGTATGGTACATACTTCTTGTTATGAGAAGGCTGGGTCATAATAGCCTTCACATTTTCTGGGATAGTGATGGGAGTGATCCCATTATCCATTAACAGATCATTTAAAACCTGACAGCAGAGTTGAATGTCACCACCTGCTATGTCTTTGGCCAACAAGTACATTAGTTGTGCTCTCGTTATATCCCCGTCTGTGGATACCTGAGACATATGAGATGCGACTGAACCTTGTTGTTGTGTCTGTTGTAAGTGAGGGTTAGATTGGGGCGCTCCAAGAGGGGCAGAATTCCAAACATTGGAACCATTGGTAGAGACCTGAGGAGTCCCACTTGATCCAGGCAGAGCTGGGAAGGAAGTTTGGGACATGGTTGGCGGTGCCTGGGGAGTGGTCTTCTTAGAAGTGGATAGTTTCTTGGCATCAAGAATTTTCTGCATTTCCTTTTTTCTTTCAGGACAAATAGCAGAAACAGCATGATGTTTTCCATTACAGAGGACACATTTAGGTGTATTTTATTGGTACAATCACGATACGAATGTTATCCAGAGCAAATGCTACAAATTTGCCCTTGTGTACTGCATTTGTTGTTGTTATGACCAAAGGCATAACACTTGAAACATTGTGTCACACTGACAAAGCGTTCAAGAGAAATTTGGTCAGATGTACATCTGGTGCCAAAACATTTGAAGCCTTTTGACACACAAGTTTGGCCTCCTCAGGTGTCTCGAGTATTAATTTTAAAGTTACCTTATTGTTGTTGGGATTCGAGAATTTATGTGCTTCTACAGCCCTAAGGTCAGAATTCTCGGCATTAATGTTATCAACAATTTCATTAACAGTGCTGTGTTTCATAAAACTGTTGATTCTGGCCACAAACACAGTCCTCTGAGCTTGATAGCTGTCAGGTGCAACTGGGGTAACACCAGAAGTCTTCAGTTTATCCAAGACATCATGCTTTAGTAGTTGAAGTAACTCTTCTTCCGAAGAGAGGAGAAGTACTGCTCCAGCGTGGGTTTGAAAAACATCCACTGGAGCAACAGTTGAGTTGGAGCAAATACATTTGAGAATGTCTTTCATGGACATTTGATTTCCATCAATGCGTAATCTTACACGAATCCTCGCCATGATGCCTGGGAAGGAGCATCTGGCAGAGGAGTTGCTTAACAAAAAGGTATCTTTCCTTAATGTTAGCCTAACATCCTATTTCAGCTGACTTATGAAGGTCAGCCCCTAAGATAGCCTACCCTCGAGTAGTGAGGGGAAAGGGCCCAAGGCAAAGATCGGCCGGATTTTAAAAAACCACACGGGCTACCAGATGGTCAAAATGCCTTGTGTTAACTCGCCAAAGCGAAGTTGCCGAAAAAGAAGAAGATAGGACAGTCAGAAGGATAGCAATGTATGTAGTGTGTTAAGTGTGTGGGCCAGTATTGATGTATGGGTGAGGGGAGGATGGGGAAGGATGGGGGGATGGGGATGAGAGGGGTGAACAAGCAAGCAAGTCACCGCCTTACCCTCTTGATGGGATGGGGCTCGAAGTGACTGCAAACAAGTCTCCTCTCAGCTCTGGTGAAGAACTACTCAGGATAACCCAAGTAAATTCTCGAGCAACAGTGTTCAGAGTTGCTCAGCTGAAGAGCAGGAACGACGACGTCTTCTCTCCACGGTGGCTGGGCCGAGGTAATGTTTAATTTTCTACATGGAATCTTGCATTCTGGTGTTGTTATTTAATAGGAGACTAAGGGAGGGTTGGGAGTGCAAAGCGTGTGGATGTTCCGAGACTATTTTTCATGCGGTGTATTTTTGTAATTGTTTAGAAGCTGTGAGGGTATGGTTAGGTAGGGTAGTTAGGTTAGTGGGTGGGGAAGGGTTACAGGTGTTAAGGGTGTTAAGTTTAGATATAGGTGGGATGAGTCAGATGGTGGTAAATGCGGTTGCGTATGTGGTTACTGATTTTATTTATACGTCTTGGGCTATGAGGGAGGTGGGTGTGAGGGAGGTGGGTGTGAGGGAGGTGGGTGTGAGGGAGGTGGGTGTGAGGGAGGTGGGTGTGAGGGAGGTGGGTGTGAGGGAGGTGGGTGTGAGGGAGGTGGGTGTGAGGGAGGTGGGTGTGAGGGAGGTGGGTGTGAGGGAGGTGGGTGTGAGGGAGGTGGGTGTGAGGGAGGTGGGTGTGAGGGAGGTGGGTGTGAGGGAGGTGGGTGTGAGGGAGGTGGGTGTGAGGGAGGTGGGTGTGGATGAAAGAATAAAGGTGTTAGCGGCCACCATTTATAGAACTAAGTGTCGCAATAGGGATCTTTATGGGGGAAGGTGGGAGACAGTGTTTACTGAGGGATACCGGAGTTTTAAGTTAAAGGATTTACGGGATTTAAGTGTAAAGGGGTAGCGACGGGCTAGTTTCTTAAGCGGAGATGTGTGGATGGCTTTTAAAGTGTGTGACTGGAATTGCACTGATACATTTATGCTTTTCCTGAGTAGTGAGTGTGGTGTTTACCTGGAGAGAGTTCCGGGGGTCAACGCCCCCGCGGCCGGTCTGTGACCAGGCCTCCTTAGGTCAGTGTCCCAGGATGCGACCCACACCAGTCGACTAACACCCAGGTACCCATTTTACTGATGGGGAACATAGACAACAGGTGGAAAGAAACACGTCCAATGTTTCTACTCTGGCTGGGAATCGAACCCAGGCCCTCCCCGTGTGAAGCGAGAGCGTTAACCACCAGGCCACCAGAGCCTGGTGGTGTTTTAACACATGTGTTCCCTTTATGTTGTGAAGATTTTGGATAGTACATGTACGTAATGTATTGGAGCACTACATCATTGTGTGTATACAAGGTGAATGAAAGGGTAGAATGTTAAAGTTTTTGTGTGTGTGAGAATGACTGTTCGTTATTGTGAGAGTGCCTTCAAAGATGTTATAGAAAGCACATACTACATGGTGTTACTAAGGTATGCCATATGACTGTTTCGACTATGCTGTGATACAAAGTCCGGGGTTTCCCTTCTTGTAGGATGCATTCTGTAAGACACAATTTCTGTATACCTGAAGGTTCGAAGTTTAAATAGCTGTAATGAGTAACGTGTAATGAGTAACGAGATTGTATTTTGGCACATAAGGCCTAACATATAATGTTTCAGCGGCCTGGTTAAGATTATGTAGTACATGTCGGGTGACACTGTATGTGTAGGGTAGTGTTATATATTTTAAGTACACGCTGTTGGGTTCCCTTTGCTATTTTAATGTTTAAAGTCACATGTAAGAGTATATGTAAGGTAATATAAAAATGTATATTGATTTTGTGTAAATACACAATTTTAGATGACTTTGTTGGAGCAGGTATGCATATGAGTTCAAGTAGCGGTGTATGTTGTGTTTTAATACTGCTATAGGGTATATAGTGTATGAAGAAGTCTTGGGTGGATTGCACCCGTGTTGAGATATAGAGTATATTATCCTTGTATGCTAGGCAAAGTTTTCATAATTGTTACTTAGAGCAAGTAGTATCCTGCGCTCTTGTAGTATGTTATTGTTTTGTTGGTATTTGATGAGGGGGGGGGAGTACCTTTTTACTTCCAGAGCACATATATACGACTTTATAAATGTACCTTTGGTGGGGGTGGATGTATAGGTTTTAATGGTATGTGGTGAGGTTTTTACCTTTAAGAATTGTTTTGTATATAAAACTTGGCATAAGATGTTTAAGTGTGCTGAAGTAGATTCTCTGGATATGTTGTTGGTACACCTGTGTGAAGTTTCTTTTTCTTTTTTGATTGTGTATACGTATGTTGTACTTTAATTTTGTTGTTACATGTTGATTGGTTTCGTGACATGTTTGCTTACATGTATAATGTATACTGTATTTTAAATAAAATAAAAATAAAAAATTGTAGGAAATCAAACTAAAATATTTACTTAATCTAAAAGTCTACATGGACTGCATCAAGTACGTGTATATAGGAAACAATGTGAAGTGTTAAAGAATAAAACACAAAATGTCTTGAATCATCTTTAATCACCATTACAAACAATGTTAAATATAATAAAGGTAGTTTAGTCGTCTCTGAAGTATTAACAAGAATTGTAATCAAAATCTTAAACCTCACCATCACATAACCAAAAATTATATCCAATACTACCACTAGCTCTACTACTACTCTTATTACTAATATTATTCCTACTATTACTATTGCTGCTACTATTACTTTTACTATTTCTGCTACTATTACTGTTACTACAACTACTCTTACTACTACTTCTAATACCACTACTACTACTGAAACTATTACTGATTCTACTGCTACTTTTACTACTGCTACTGCTCTTCCCCCTCCTCTTCCTCCTCCTCCTCCTCCTCCTCCTCCTACTACTGCTACTACTACTACTACTACTACTACTACTACTACTACTACTACTACTACTACTACTACTATTGCTGCTGCTGCTGCTGCTGCTACTACTACTACTACTACTGCTCCTACTACCAGTTAAAGTTCTTCAGTGTTAATGAATATTGACGTCATATTATTACCTACAAGAATCCACTATGTCACTGTATTGTTTGTAACAACTTTACAAAGCTGTGAAGAGCGAAACGTTGCAACAGTAAAATGTCACGTTAGCTGAGCAAATGTCTTTTTACCTAACATACTAATTGTGGGTTGTGCCTCTCTTACTACTGTAGGCCAAGCGGATGCCTACCTTATTTCTGAACATCTTAATGGCCACTTTCTGGCAACCAGAAAGACACAAAAGACAGGATTCTTGCTTCCTGGTAGCAGCTTCGTTCATTTATGTTCAATTAGTGTTAAGTTTCAGTAAATACTTTTAGCCTAAAATTACCCAATAAAATTCAATATTATTATTTATTTTTATCATAGGAGAGATTCCCCCAGTTATGTTTCACCACCAGTTTCATTGATAAAATTGGCATTTTTAAACTGACGAAACCTAAACTTCAAGGAGAAGCTGTCACTTGCTCTCTGGCTTTTGTCTTGTATAGTCACAATCTTAGTCCCCCTGCGATCCCCGTTGGGAAGGGGAACCTCTACCTTTTCGTCTTTATCCTTGGATCAAGATGAATTCTCCAAACAGAGTCAAGATCAAACCTTCTAGTGGGACGGTGAATGACTCTACGATACTTGCCTTTGCCACTGCCGTTGATAATGGCCTTACTGTCAACATCAACGCAATTCTGACATTGAAAGACGCCTTTGTTGTAGTTTACGACGACGATGTGGAAGCAGGAAAACTACTTATCTCATCTGCTATGACTACACTCTCAGACCGTGGCTTTCATGTCATGTCATCTACAGTAAATCGTGCCAAACAATCTGTCTTTTGGAAAAGGCTTGATAAACTGATCACCTTTCAACCTCTCGATCACCTGAAGACTTCTATTGAAGATCAAAACCCCTGACCAAAGGTGGACCACATCTCTAAGATACAGCATTATCCATGTTGAAAATCACATTCGTGGATGTGACTATGGCTGCCCAAGCTCTAGCTGACGGTCTGGCCATTCACTACTATTTTATCAACTCCCATCACATTGAAGCTGAACATCATCATCATGTCACTCAATGTTGGAGTTTCTACTCCTCTCTACATACCACAAAAGACTGCCCCATTAAGGATATTAAGTTCTGCTCTATCTGTGCGACTGAAGGCCAAGACTACAGGACCTGCACCTCCACTACTCCACCTAAGTGTTTAAATTGCAAGAATGACGATTATACTCTGCTGCCCGATGCCCCACACTTCGTAAAGTTCTGAAGAAGTCCCAGGAAGCTGAACAGAAATTACCTTCCAAGTCTCTAACCTATGCTGTTATCGCCAAACTTCAGGCAGACACCACCAAAATTCTCAAAGGCACTATACCCTCCACCACCATAGTCACTCCTCCAGCTTGTGAACCAACTAAAATTCGTTCCTATCTGTTGTACGCTAACATGCATCATATGGCGAAGCCTGGATCCTTTAACACTGTTATAAACGAGCTATTTGAACTGAACAACATGCCCAAGTTTGTCTTCCCAGCCTCTCCACCATCTGCCGACATTATCAAGTTCACGAAGGATTTAGTCAGTGTCTTCACACCAGCACGTCCTTCCCAAGTAGCTCCACCACCACCGCCACCTCCTACTCAAAGTGATGTCACTCCAACTCCAGCCGTTGAGGTGCCTTCGTTGCATCCACTCATCTCCGGGACTAACCAATCAGCACCCTCCTTGCCACCAGCTGCTTCTTCTGCTTCAACTGAACTGGACAAATTAGAAATCTCTCCCAAACCGCCACAACCTTCTGCCAAGAAGGCAAAAACTACACCAACCTATCCACCTCAAGGCAAGGGAAATTGCTGACCTACAAAATGTACAGAGAACCTTCACGGCGTGCATAACGGAGATAAATCATCTAAATTACTGGGAACGCTTGAAGTTCCAGAACCTGTACTCCCTGGAATGTAGGCGGGAGAGATACTTGATTATATACACCTGGAAAATCCTAGAGAAACTAGTACCAAACTTTCACACGAAAATCACTGCCTACGAAAGTAAAAGACTCGGCAGAGGATGCAACATCTCCCCAGTGAAAAGCAGGGGCGTCACTAGCACGTTAATTAATTTGCCATTTTTTTTCTTTCTAATATTAAAGAATTTTTTTCTTGTGAATTAAGCAGCATTTGAAACTTACACAATGTATTTCTTTTCACTTTTTTCCTTATAGTTTGAAAGAAAAAAAATAAATTGTTATATTTTATAAGTCTGACAAGATTGATCTTTCAACAAATTTGGTAAGATGTATAAAGTTGTAGTTGACATCAGACGAAAGATAAAGAGCGACATGATCATCGGATAGAAGGAAATGACCGAAACATCAAGAGATTGCATTATACAAAATGAAGATTTTTTTTTTTTTTTTTTTTTGAGGAAAAATAATTCATAAAAACAAAAGGGTAATACACATCACAAATCCTCTCTCCTGTATTATAGAACAATCATTCCTCAATAACGTGTGAAAAATATCATGATGCTCCTATAAAAACTCTCTGCAAAAAGAGGAAAATAAAAACAATAACTTATTCCTGAGATATTCACATATATAGTTTGTGTGAAACTCGACTAGCATACACACCTGATCTCACTCTTACTTGCAAAATCATTACAGCTGTACACTCAGCCATAGCAATAAACCAGATATACCAGCTAGACTTCCCACTTGCCCTCAATGCTATTCACATTGTCTGCATCGCTATTGGGCCGTGCAGACCTCCTGCGCAAACGCTCTTCAGTTCCCTGACAGCAGTAGTGTGAGGTGGTGCTTGTCGCGCCTCTGTCGTCAGACCAGGAGAACTACTATTAGTCAACATGGCGTGCAGTTACAGACGCAGGATTAACACTGTCGGTATTGAACTTCTCAGTGGGGCAATAACGCCAGCCTCAGCCCAGGTATTACTACCTAAAATCATCAGAGACACGTATGGCATTCAGGATGGAGAGTTGTACGGCGTAGCATTGAACGGAGCACGTAGATTTTTTGTGAAACTGCTCTCAGCAACGGTTTACGAGTCGTTGGTCAACCGTTTTCAGGACGTAAGTCTTGATGCAACACCAGCTGTGCGTGTGAGGATGATCGATGTATCCAGACATTATACATGGATTAAATTGCGTAATGTCCCCTTTGAGGCGGATGAGGCAGATATCAGAAACGTATTTGAGGAATACGGAACTGTTCATTTGGCCCAGCATGGTAAGTGGGTGTCGGGTGCCTACACAGGTATGCCGGAGGGCACTTTTAACCTAAAAATGTCATTGCGACACCCCATACCGTCTTACGTGTACCTAAAGGAATTCAGGACACAGGTCATGGTGTCATACGCGGGGCAAAGGCGTACCTGCCGACTATGTGGGGAATATGATCACATAGCGGCGGAGTGTGGGAAGCGGCAACGAGCTCCTGGCCCAGAGGCGGAGACATCCGCTTCTACACCAGGGGACGCAGGTGTTGATCAACGACGTGAAGGAGGGCGTGGTCGTCTATGGAGCGAGATAGTGGATGAGGCGTATAAGGCTGGGGGAGAGGGTGAGGCCCTTGACCAGTTACCTGGTCCAGACACACTTCCAGTGGATCGAGTTGAACAAAAAGTACAGGAGGAAGTGTTGGAACTTGAGGAGGAATTAGCCGAGGTTCTGAAGTCCTTGTCACCGCCTGAGGAGGTGGCTGCTCCTGGCAGGGTAGTAGAAGATGAGGTGAAGGCTGTGGGGCATCAACAACAGAACTATTCGGACGAAGGGAGTGACAGCGTGACTGAGGTGTCACCGAGATCTTTGTCACTGTGTACAGTGGAGGTAGAGGTACATTGTGAGGCATCCCCAGACCAAGCCATGGAGGATGCGCCTGTCACAAGAAAGAGAGCCGCTGCATCGGATTCAGATGATGTCCTAACGCCAGCGCAGAGGACTGGGAAGCAAATATGGGCAGAAGGTGAAGGTAGTGGTGGCCATGACAGGAGGCACCGAAAGAAGGGAGGGGGGAGAGAGGGAAGTGTGCAGGTGACAAGTGGTCCCACACGTTCTGGTGGCCATCGGAAGAGTGAAGAGAGGAGGCAGGGGTGGAAACTCTAATAGGCCTCCGGTGTATGACAGTAAACGTTAATGGTTTGTGTAATAGTGTAAAGAGAGAATGGTTTCGAGAGTTTCTGAATAAATTTAGAGTGGATGTTGTGTTCCTACAGGAGCACAATTTTAAGGAGGGTAGGGTGTTGGAGATGGAGGGGTTTCAGGTGGTAACCCTGCCATCTGCCCGTTTGAAAGGGGGGGTGGGTATCTTAATTAGGGAGGCGAGCCCGTTTGTTTTGCAGAGAAGTGAGGGGGGGGGAGGGGGGAAGGGTGTTGCGCGTAGATGGTTTGTGGATGGGAAAACGTGTGGCTTTTATTAGTGTATATGCGCCTGCAGAGAGTAATGTACAGGTGAAGCAGGAGTTTGTGTGCGAGGACCTTGTGTTTTTTTTCCGTGCTTTACCGGAGGTGGCAATAGTAGGAGGTGATTGGAACTGCGTCATTAGGAGGGCTGATGTGGAACCAAAAGGGGCAGGTTATGTGTCGGTGGCCCTACGAGATTTATTGAGGGATATTAGGTTAAGAGACGCATTCGAGGGGGGGGCGTGGGAGACAGAGTATACATTTGTTAGGAGAGGGTATGCAGCGAGGTTAGATAGAGTGTATCTTTCTCACGGGGTTGTAGTGAGAGCTTTCAAAACTGTTGAAGTTGCATGGTCAGATCATAGAGCAGTGTTGGTGGAGGTTGGGTGGGAGGCGCTTGCAGAAATATACAGGAGTTACTGGAAATTAAATATAAGTGCATTGAGTGATGAGGAGGGGTTAGAGGGATTTTCTGGCCTATGGAAGGAGCTTAGTGAGGAGGCACAGGGAGTGGAAGATGTTGTACAATGGTGGGATTGTGTTGCCAAGGAAAGGATTAGGAAATATTATGTGGGGGTGGGCAAACGTATAAATGATTTTAAATATGGGCTTTCAAATTATCTGGAGGACAGGTTAAGGGGCTGTTATGAGAAGGGGGCTGTGGGGGGCAACTATCCTATGGATGAAATTGTCGAGGTCAAGGGGAGACTGAGGGAGTTACAAAATGAGAGGTTTCAAGCGGTAAGGGTGCAGGCAGGGGTAGAGGAGGTGCTTTGGGGTGACAAACCATCGGCGTGTGTGTTGCGACGTCAAAAACAAAGACAGCAGGTTACAGCTATTCCGAGGTTAGAGGTACACGAGATGGCGGGGGGTTATAGAATGGGTCAGGAGATACTAACTACAAAAGGAATGTGTGTGTATGCGGATAAATGGTATGAAGGGTATTGGACAAGTGGGAAGGTGGGAAATGTGGATTTAGAGAAGGTGTGTGAGTATGTGACGTGTAATTTAGGGAATAGTGATAGAAAGGCTTTAGGGGGGGTAATAACTGAGGAGGAAATAGAGTTGGCTTTAAGGGGAATGAGGAAAGGCAAAGCACCGGGAATAGACGGTCTCCCGGCTGAATTTTATCTCCAACATTGGGAGGTGATAAGGGGTTTCATGGGTAGGTTATTTAATCAGATGAAGGAGAAGGGTGTGATGGGGGACAAGCAAGCAACAGCAGTTGTAGTGTTGGTCCAGAAGGGTAAGGGGCAGCACACCCTCAAGGAGTACCGTGCCATATCCCTGTTATGTGCTGATTATAAGTTGTTCGCTAAAGTCTTGGGTAATAGGTTCAAATGTGTGGTAGGGAGAGTGGTTTCGAAAACGCAGTATGGTTTGCCTGGAAGGTCGATGATTGAGGGTCATGGAATACTGCGAAGTTTTGTGGAGTCAAAAGGGGGGGGAGGGAGGGCGGCGTTGTTGGCTTTAGACTGGCAGGGGGCCTATGACAGGGTGGAACGAGGAGCATTGGGAGCTATACTTAGGAGGCAGGGTTATGGGGATGAAATAGTTAATTGGGTAACCACGTTGTACAATGGTGCCAAGATGAGGGTACAGATTAATGGATGCTTGGGGGAGGGGATTGTAATGGGTAGGGGACTTAGGCAGGGGTGTCCCATGTCACAAATGTTGTTTGCGTGCATTCAGGACCCCTTCTATAGAATGGTTGAACGTTGTGTATGTGACACGAGTGGAGGTAGGGGGGGTGGGGTAGGGAAAGTGTGGCCGGGAATAATAGGATACGTAGACGATACAACAGTCCTGGTTCGGGAGGGGATGACGTTGGGTGTTTTGGATGCTGTTGTGCAACAGTTCGGAAATGCAACAGGGATGCAGGTAAATAGAGAGAAGTCAATGATCATGGGGTTGGGTGATTGGGTGGAGGGGGGGGGGAGATGTAACGTTGTGAGAAAACAAACGGTGTCTTTAAAAATTTGTGGTATCACCTATAAGGGTGATTTGGAAGCTGCTCGGGAGGAAAACTCGAATAGATTAATGGAAAGGATTCAGGGGCGCCTGGGTGCATTGCGACCTCATCATCTGACTCTCGTGCAACGAGTGATTGTTATAAACGTATTATTGTATAGTAAGGTTTGGCACGTAGCAGCCGTGTTCCCATTAACAGGGACGGCGATTGTGGGAATTCTGAGACGAGTGTTTAACTTTTTGTGGGGTTCAAGGTGCGATTGGCTGAGGAGAGAGGTTGTAATGTTACCTGTGCGCCAGGGTGGGTTGGGGTTGATGGATCTGCGGAGGAGGATTAAATGTGTGTTTCTTAAATGGGAGGTTTTGCGCGAAGGTGTGAGTGGAGGGCAGCTGGGAAAAGTACATGATAGGTTGGGTAAGTTGTATGGTGGTGTGGAGTTGAGGGAATGTGAAACTATTTTGAGGGCTTTGATGTTGGTTAGAGAACCCAGGAAAATTCGAGTAGGGGTTTTGTGTAAGCTGCTTGCAGACAGGATTGTTGTACCAGTTGAGGGATTGTTCCCCATGTACGCATGGACGAGTATTTGGTATAGGTTTAGCAGGTTGAAGTTAAAGCCTAGGGTAAGGGAGGTAATGTATCGTTTTTTGCATGGCATACTACCGTCGGGGGAGGTTTTAAGAACCAGAGGGATAATTGGGGGCGGAAGGTGTGGAATCTGTGGGGAGGATGAGACGGCGTTCCATGCTGTATACTTTTGTGGGGAACTGGAGGGTGTTAGGTATTGGTTAAGTAGGGTAGTACAGGGGGTGGGGGGCAGAGGGGTGTCGGTTCTGCGTGCACTAAGCCTAGATGTGGGAGGGTTCGATGAGTGTGTTATACGAGCTTTGGATTATATAATAGTGGATTATATATATATATCGTGGGTGATGAGGGGGAGGGGGAATTGTGAGGTGCGGAGGAGAGTACTAGCGGTAACGGTTTATCGTACGATGTGTCGTAATAGAGAACTGTATGGGAGGAGGTGGGAGAAGGATTTTTCGGAAGGGTATAGAATGTTAACGTTAGGTTTTCTCATCAATCTACGACTTGGGCTGAGTGAGTAAGGGGGGGGGGAGTTGGGGATTACATACGGGAAGGGGGTTTTCAGGGGGACACAGCGGGGTCGCCTCCTGGGGAGGGGTGTGAGTGTAGGTGTATGTGGGTATATGAAGGTGTAGATGAGTGGCATACATGTATGTAGCATGCAAGTGGGCACAGAAACCAAAGGTGATATCAAGTAATTGCGTAGTACCTAAATGGAGAATTCTGTGTTTGATGTGTCAGGGTCGTCATGACCTTCTTCATGTATTAAGTGTGAATGGTGTCAAGATTATAGTTTTAAGACCGTGAAGAGCTTTAGGGCTTATGTAGAGTGTGCGTTTATAGCCTTTATTGGGCATAAATCATGTGCGATAATTGTATCGCAATGAGAGGTTATTAAATTATGTTTGTGTTTAGTGTTGAGGGTTTTTAGCGAGTGTACTGTCTTTATTTTAGCATTATATAATGTGCTCATCCAGTTGCTGCTAGATGGAACGATAATGACTTCCATAAATTTGTAATGCCTCGTTAAAAGTTTGTAATGGGACAGTATGGTTTAGTCTCTTACTTTATTTAATGTGCTCAGCCGGTGGAAGAGGCTGTAGTAATATTTAGTAATATTTGTTAATATTTATTTAGTATAAGTGTGAGGCTTAGGATTTGATTTTTGATTCAGGATTTGATTTTGATTTTTTTCAATGCTTTAAAAGAGATTGTAGTGAGGCACATATGTATGTGCTTAGGTACTTCTTATTGTATAGGGGTTAATTTTGGGAAGAGTATGTGATTGTTTTTAACTGAGATTGGGATGTTAGGTTATTACTCTGTTTATCTCCTGTGAAGGTTGTGAACCTTTGTCATATGTCCGTCATAGTATGTTAACTATACAAATCTGAAAGTTGTATATAGTTTATATTTTATATAGTTTATATAGTTATAGTTTATTTTGTTTATCATAGTATGTTGTATGGAGGGTTTTGTGTGTATATGGGTTGCCTCTTTTATGTCAATTGCAATGTGTTGTTAATAATTGGCTGGTGTATGTTGTGTAGGATTGAGGTTCCTACTGTATCCATTTTATATCTTAATTTAATATCAAGCTGTAAAGTTTTTAAATAAAATATAAAAAAAAAAAAAAAAAATGCTATTCTCGCAGCAAACAGCCTACCCCAACTCGTCATCCCTACTCTCCCCAGCCCCCACAGTCACTCTCCCTCCCCACTTGCTCCCCCTACTCCCCTCCACCCCCACCCACCCAACCCATCCATGACTCCCCCACCCTCCACAGCATGAGCCAAAGCACCATGCCACCCCCCGAGACTCCCCTCCCCCAACCCCCACTGCCACCAGCAACCTCCCCACTCCCCCCGCACCCCCCCACCCCCTCCACCCCTGGCCCCTCCTCCAGTCCCATGCCCAAGTCAGCCAGCTCCAACCAAACACACAACATGACAAGATCCACCTCAGCCCACAGGAGAAAATCAACAAAACCCCAACCCGCACCCACTTTTGAAAGACAATCCAGGGAACATGAAAGAACACAGAACACACAAAGCAGAAGGGTTTCCCCCTCCCCCTCCAGGAAGCGCCTTCGCGACCAAACATACACTCACACCTCTGGGAACATCACCTTCATGGGCATACGACCTGATTCCTTTAATATCCACACCATAGCTGAGCCTGGCCCTTCACCAGAAGTAGATAACAACTCTCCTGCTTCCCAACCTTCACAGACATCTTCAAGGTAATCCAACTCAATGTGAGACATTACTACCACATCAGACACATGATAGCTGAGCTCATCAAAGCAGAAAAACCTGATGTAGTTCTACTAAACAGTACAAGCCTACAGGCAAACCAACACATCCGACACTTTGGCTATACCACCAAACAATCCCCACACGACCCACATGATGGAGTTGCCATCCTGGTCAACTCCACCATTAGACACGAATTCCTACCTCTACCTTTCACACACCAACACTCCCTAGCTGTCAGGCTACACACTCAACTAGGACCCCTCATATTCTTCACCACATATGCTAGGCCCAACACAGCCCTCAATACACACGACCTATCTCTCGTTCATTCGCCGCTTGACCTGAGCAGAGTGTGGACGTGTGACTACTGCCCTCTGCTGGCCATTGGAGGAGACTTATATTTTCACAACATGGCGCAGTCTGTGAGAAGGCGTGTGCACACGGTGTGCCTTGAATTGGTGCGTGGTGCAATAACGCCTCAGTCTGCGCAAGTGCTTTACCGCAAATTATCCGTGACACCTATGGTGTTGTGGATCAAGAACTGTATGGTGTGACGCTAAATGGTGCCTATCGTATTTTCGTCAAGTTGAGATCAGCTGGAGTGTATGAACGGCTGGTTGACAAGTACCAGGACGGGAGTGTGGACGTTAATTCAGCGATAGGTGCTCGACTCATCGACGTATCTAGGCATTACACATGGGTGAAAGTCTGAAATGTGCCATTTGAGGCGGACGAGACTGACCTGCGGAATGTATTTGAACAGTATGGAACTGTACACCTGGCTATGGCTGGTAAATGGACGGATGGGGCGTATGCCCGCTTGCCGGATGGTACGTTCACACTCAAGATGACATTGAGGCATTCCATCCCGTCTTACGTCATACTGGACGCATTTAGGACACAGGTAATGGTGTACTACACTGGGCAGCAGAAGACGTGTAGGTTATGTGGTGCATATGACCATATGGCGGCCCAGTGTGGGAGATGGCAGCGGAGACAGGAACTAGGTAGTGAGATGGTGAAAGAGCCAGAACCAGAGGTGGGTCATGCTGATGAGTCACCTGTACATAGAAGTGGCACTTCCTGGAGTGAGGAAGTGGAGCATGAGCTGCCACTGGTGGGTACCAGCCCATCACTGTCACAGTTAGTGGGATGTGAGGCATCTGCCTCGGAGACCGGGAAGACTGTGCAGAGTGGTGAAGTGTGGGTAGAGGTAGGCCTACTGGTGAACGTGAAGGAAAAATCCTTTGAGAAGAAGGTTTCTGAGGATAACTTGAGGATGGTGAGGAGTCCTGTTCAGATTGAAGATGAGCAGCTTGGAAGATTGGCAAACATGGCAGATGATTCACCAGGAGTGGTGGAAGTGATTGAGGTGAATGCTGAGATTCACAGGGAGGCATCCAATGAGTTGGAAATGGATGCAGAGTGTGTCAACCGTAAGAGGGTGGCGACATATTCCGACTTGGATGATGTTTTGACCCCGGCACAGAGACCGGGGAAAAAGCCGTGGGTTGATGTGGTGCGTGGGAGCTCTAAAGGTACGCCTGGTCCGGTGCTGGATCAGGGGAAGCCACAAGTGGGCAGTGGAGAGAAAAGTGGAAGAAACAGACATGCTGGAAGCGTGTCAGTGAAAGGTGAAATGGGGCAGAGGGTGAAATCACATAAGTAGGTTTCCGGTGCATGTCAGTGAATATTAATGGATTGTGTGCAAGTGAGAAGCGTCTGTGGGTAAAGGGATTTTTAAGGCGTTATGCTATAGACATTGTTTTTGTGCAGGAACATAATTTCAAGCTGGGAAGGGAATTGGAGGTGGATGGGTACAGAGTGTTTGTGATGTATTCGGAGCGAATAAAGGGAGGGGTGGGAATCCTGATCCGAGAGACGAGCCCGTTTGTTGGTTTTAGGAGTGAAAGGGGGGGGGTCGTGTGTTAAGAATAGATGGGTGATGGAGAGGTGAGAGGATGGCAGTAGTTTGTGTGTATGTGCCGGCTGAGAATGATGTAAGGGTAAAGAATGAATTTGTGAATAATGTATTGGTATATAATTTGCGGTCATTACCGTTAGTGACAATAGTTGGTGGCGACTGGAACTGTGTGGTGCGTAGGAAGGATGTGGAACCGAGGGGGGCAGGGTGTTTTTTGGCAGGTTTAGGGGATCTATTGAGAGGTGTGGGATTGAGGGATATAGTTGATGGAGGGGATTGCGTGATAGAGCACCCATTTCATAGAAAGGGCTATGCTGCACGACTAGATAGGTTGTATGTGACAAGGGGTATGAGGGTGACGCGGGTGCAGACGGTGAATGTCGTTTATTCAGATCATAGGGCAGTTTATGCTGATTTAAATTGGGACGGTTTGCCTAAGAGATACTTGGGGTACTGGAAGATGAATGTACGACTACTGGGTGAGGGGGTGGAGGGAGGGGATTTTGTGGGAGGACTTATGGGGTGGGGGTAAGAGTGTAAGCGATTTATTGGGGTGGTGGGATGGGGTTGCGTAGAGGAGGATCAGGCAATATTATGTGCAAAGGGGAAAGAATGAGGCATGGATGACATATGGGCTTCAACAGTATTTAGAGGGGCGGTTGCATGGTTGTTACGAGAGGGGTGCTGTGGTAGGTGTGTATCCAATAGAGGAAATTGAAGCGTTAAAGTGGCAGATAAGAGATATGCACAATGAGAGATTTGATGAGGCGAGGGTGCAAGGTGGGTTAGAGGAGGCGATTTGGGGTGACAGGCCGTCAGCCTGTGTGTTACGGGGCCAGCGGAGATGCAGGTTGGCAATAGAGATTGATAAGCTGGTAGTACAAGAGAACTTAGGTGGGTATACGAAGGGTCAGGAGTTGCGAACTACTGAGGGTATGAGTGGTTTTCTGGATAGTTGGTTTGGAAAATATTTGCGGAGTGTAGGAGTGAACGGTGAGGATTTATGAGAGATTGGGAGAGAATGTATCTTGTGTGCTGAGTGGAAGTGATCGTATGGCATTGGGAGGGGATATTGAAGAGGGGGAGGTATGGAGAGCTTTGGAGAACATGGCGAGAGGTAAAGCGCCAGGTATAGATGGGTTACCTTGTGAATTGTATGTGAAGCATTGGAGTGTGTTGAAGGATTTTTTAGTGAACCTGATGAATGTGATGAAAAGTGAGGGGAGGATGGGTGAGTTGCAGCGTACCGCAGTAGTAGTTTTGATTCCAAAAGGGGAAGGCCCTACTACAGTGCAGAACTACAGGGCATTGTCGTTGTTAAGTGCTGATTATAAGATATTCGCAAAAATCTTGGGGAACAGGCTGAAGTGCGTGATAGATAGAGTTGTTGCGAGAGGTCAGTATGGGGTGCCTGGGAGGACAATGTATGAGGGGCATGGAATAATAAAAGATTTTGTGGAAAGTATGGAGGGGGAGAATAAAGGGGGGGGGAGGTGTCTTAGCATTGAATTGGCAGGCAGCGTATGATTGCGTAGAACGAGAGGCACTGTGGCATATCTTACGGAGGCAGGGTTTTGGGGAAGAGATGGTGCGTTGGATTGAGACTTTGTATAACAGGGTAGGTGTACGTGTGCAGGTGAATGGGAAATTGGGAGAGTGGGTTTCAATGGGTAGAGGCATAAGGCAGGGTTGTCCTCTGTCTCAACTGTTGTTTGCTTGTATACAGGACCCTTTTTACAGGGCAGTGGGGAAATGTTTCGGGGTGGATCTTGGTGTGAAGAATGGAGGGATGGAAATAATAGGGTATGTGGATGATACAACAATTCTAATGAGCAGGGAGGAAAGTATACATGAGGTGGAGGATGTGATTTGTGGTTTTGAAGGAGTTACAGGTTTAAGAGTGAATGTGGAGAAATCGAAATTATTGGTCTTAGGGAATTGGGTAGGGAGGGCGAGATGGGAAACAGTTGTGCATTGGTGTGTGGTGGATAGACTAAAGGTGTGTGGGATAATTTATATGGGGAATGCCGGGGAGGCATGGATGGTTAATTCTGGGAGGGCAGTGGATAGGTTGGTGGGTAGGTTAAATGTTTTGAGACCCATGCATTTGACGATACATCAACGTGTAATAGTGGTGAATGTAATGTTATATAGTATGGTCTGGCATGTGGCAGCAGTATATCCGTTGGCAGGACCGGACATAACAGGAATACTAAAAAAGGTTTTTCGTTATATATGGGGTTCTGGGTGTGACTGGTTGGGTAGGAGTGTTGTTATGCTACCGGTCGACAAAGGTGGATTGGGTTTAATAGATATAAGATTAAGGGTTAAGTGTATATATTTGAAGAGGGGGTTTCTCCGAGTGGAAGGTCGTGTGGGGAAGGGTGTGCAAGCATTATATGAGGAGGCACAAAGGTGGTGGGTAGGATCAGAGATGAAAGAGTGTGAGGATGTGCTGCGAGCTTTATTGAATGTTAGAGATCCGTCTAGGATACGGGTGGGTGTTCTGGAGCGTGCTGTAGGGGTGTGGGCGATTGCGAATGTTGAGGGCATATACCCAATGTATGCATGGGGAGACATTTGGGTAAGGTTGCGGTTGGTGCGCATCAGACCAAGAGTGAGAGAGGTAATGTTTCGTTTCCTTCATGGAATAATGCCGTCTTGTGTCGTGCTTAGGGAGAGAGGGTTGATGGTGGAGGACGTATGTAGGGTGTGTGGGGATAGGGAGACAGCTTTTCATGTAGTATATTTTTGTAAAAATTTAGAGTGTATACGGGAGTGGATGGGTGGGATTTTGAGGAGGGTGGGTGGGGGAGGGATATCGGTATTAAGGGCATTGAGTTTAGATGTGGGAGGTGTGGAAGAGTCTGTGCAGCGTGCTTTGGTGTACATCATAGCTGATTTTGTTTTCGTATCATGGGCCATGAGGGGTAATGGGGATTGGGTGGTGTGAAAGAAGGTATTGGCTGCAACAATGTACAAAACACTTAGTCGTAATAGGGGGATATACGGAAGTAGATGGGAAAGGGCTTTTCCTGAAGGATATCGAAGTATGAATGTCAGAGGTTTGTTGGCGGAGTGAGAAAAAAAAAAAAAAAAAAAAAAAAAAAAAAAAAGGGTGGGGGGATGTGTTAGGAATTTCAGGGGTTGCACCGGGCTCGTCTCAGAATTTGGGAACGTATGAGGAGTTCCTTGATATGGTGTGAAATTGCAGCATAGTTGTGGAGTGTGTATTAAGTAAGTTTATGGTGGTTCGTAAGGGAAAAGTTGTTAAGATTTTTATGGACATGGAAATGAGCAATATTTGTGTGCATGTGAAAAGTATACGGTCATACTCAGGCTGGTTTACTGATGTATGTAATGGAGAAGTTAAATTTGGAATATGTTGTAATGTATTATCAGGACTGGTGGTTATATCAAAGTAAAGGACATGCGGGCGTGATAAATATGTCTGTGTACCAAAAGTACTGCTAATAATGTGACAATGTAATGTGTGTGATTTTTATCATACATCAAGTGTATATAGCAGTATGTAAGAGAGAATTTCATGTACTCAGTATGGGTTGTATATTAATATTCGGTGAAGTTCAGTGAATATTATATGGGTATATAAGGATATGTGTTCATGTACAATGTGTTAAGTAGGGTTAACATGGTGATGCAAGAAATGCTGCGGTCTATAGAATAAGAATATAGTACTTGTTTAAGTTAATGTTTAATAGAAATGACTATGTATATTTATTATATGGTAGAAGTTTGTTACGTAAAATTGGAAATTATATTTGAAGAATATTACTAAATATACGTGATTGTGTAAGTTCGCTTGTAGGATGATGTAGTGTTTGTTCGCTTGTAGGATGATGTAGTGTTTGTTCGCTTGTAGGATGATGTAGTGTTTGTTCGCTTGTAGGATGATGTAGTGTTTGTTCGCTTGTAGGATGATGTAGTGTTTGTTCGCTTGTAGGATGATGTAGTGTTTGTTCGCTTGTAGGATGATGTAGTGTTTGTTCGCTTGTAGGATGATGTAGTGTTTGTTCTCTTGTGGGATGAATGTAGTGTTTGTTCTCTTGTGGGATGAATGTAGTGTTTGTTCTCTTGTGGGATGAATGTAGTGTTTGTTCTCTTGTGGGATGAATGTAGTGTTTGTTCTCTTGTGGGATGAATGTAGTGTATGGAAGTGAGGTGGAACGAATCATTTGTTATATTATACTGTGTTTAGTTTTTCTGTGGTGAGGTGTGGAGATTGTTATTTTCTAACCTTTATTTGTTTCGTAATTTTTTGAGGTGTTATGTATTGTATTTGTATATGAAGTTTAATATACAATAATAATAAGTGTGTAAAGAATTTTTGGATAATTGAGAATGTCGTCGTACATACAGTTTTATGTAACATGTAAATACCTGTGACATTCTTTGGGTTATATTGCATATTGTGTTTATGGCTGCAATTTTGGATGTAATAAACCCACCTGTATTTGAAGCTGTGGGCTGTCTTTAGTTTAGTTAAATGTATGTTATGTGTGATGGTTGGGGTTTTTTTGGGGGGGTATCAAACTTTTTTAGTTGAACGTGTGTTTTCTTATGTATAAGTTTAGTTCTAAGGTAGGGAATGTGGAGCTTTTTGTTGTTATATATAACGATTACGTTTCATTGTTTATATTGTCTACATGTATAATTGTGTATTGCGTTTTTAAATAAAATATAAAAAAAATAAAAAAAAAAATCTCTCGTCTTCAACCACACCAACACTCCCTCATACCTGCTGGCAGACATGAATGCGAAACACCCAGCTTTCAACCACAACTCCACCAACCAACTAGGCACACAACTACTTAACTTTTCAAACCACAAACATCTACGGCACCTAGGTCCACACTTCAACACATTCTATGGGCACCAAGGACAAGGAAAACCTGACATAATACTCGCAAACAGAGCCAGCACTCTCCTCCAACACTACATAGCTCCTGGCCCCATCACTGGATCTGACCACATTCCCATCATCCTACATATCTCGACTAACCCAATTTGTATTCCTACACCACCAACACCAGCATACAAGAAGGCAAACTGGGAGTCCTTCCAAAACACCATCAACAACACTAACCTGAACTACGACTACAACAACAAACCAATCACAGACATTGACACACAGCTCGACACCATCCTTGAGACAAAACATGCAACCAACACTGCGATACCCACTAAAACACACACCATTAGATACTCATTCACTCCCTCAATCAGAACCAAAAGACTCCTCATATGCTACCACAACTGCTTCCGCCTCAACACACACAGATTCAACCTGGTAAGACAGGACCTCGCATACCTCAGGAATAACATACTTCATAGCCTAGAGCAGGACCACAACAACCATTGGGCTGGACTCGTACACCAGGCAAATGTGCAACGCATAAAAGACCCCAAAACTTTCTGGAACTTCATCAACAAAATCCGAGGAAACAACAACAACAAAAAATTCGAACACATCACCCACGACAACAGAAACATCACCGACCCGCAAACAGCAACAAACATCCTCAAAGAAATATGGGAGAACATTTTCCACCCACACCCTCCATTACCAGACACTCTGCCACATACACAACAAATAGACCAATGGAACACTGACCACGTACACCTAACGACACCTGATAGGTATATACAACTTGACTCACTCACTGCCACTCAGGAACTGGACACCCCATCACAGCCTATGACATAAAAACTCTCATTCAGCGCCTCCCTCCAAAAGCCCCAGGAGCCTCTGGCATCAAACACATCATCCTAAAACACCTCCCTGACTCCATCGTCTCAGCCTTCACCAACCTACTCAATGCATCACTAGCATCCGGCTACTTCCCCACTCTCTTCAAAGCAGCCACTGCTATCCTCATCCCAAAACCCAATAAAAACCACTCTGACCCAAAAAACTAACGCCCCATCAGCCTGCTCGAAGTACTGGGAAAGATCTATGAAAAAATCATAAACTCACGACTACGTAGACATCTCGAAACAAACTCCCTCTTACATAATGACCAATTTGGGTTCAGATCAAACCACTCCACCCATGACGCACTCAATTTAATTCTAAACTACATCCACATAAACCAACACCAAGGGAAAAAGACAGCTCTAGTAGCTAAAGATGTAGAAAAAGCCTTTGACACAGTGTGGCACAATGGTCTAAAGTTTAAGCTATGTACCAACTTCGACCTCCCTCAGACTATCAGCAAACTACTCTGTAACTTCCTAGATGATAGGACCATGAGGATTAAGTTCCAGGGATGCCTCTCACAGTACTTCCCACTACATGCTGGAGTTCCTCATGGTTCAGTCCTCTCACCCACCCTCTACATCCTTTACACCAACGACATCCCAACACCTGCCTTTGACTCCACCATCACACTTGCATATGCAAACGACATCACCCAACTCACCACACACAATCAAATAACCACTCTAGCCCGCAGAACACAAGCCGAAGTAGACCAGATCACACATTGGGAACAAAAATGGAGAATTAAAACCAACCCTGCAAAATCCAAAATCACCTACTTCCACTACAGGAAACGCGAACCACCTCCTCCAGTAACACTCAGGATAGCTGATACCCACACTAACATCCCTGTCTCACGGACAACCATCGTCCTAGGAGTACTTCTAGACCAAAACATGCGAATACACTTACACATCAACCAGAAGCAAGCCATTGCATCTAAGGCCTTATCGGGGCTATTCAAGCTAAGGCAAGCCTCCATACAAATGAAACTACACCTATACAAAACCCTCATTTGTCCACTAATAACTTACTGCCCACTAGCCCTCTCCCTAGCAGCTGTGACAAACCAACGTAAATTACAACGCATCCAGAACAAAGCATTACGCTGGGTGTTTAACACCTGCTGGGATGAATTCATCACAAGTGAATCCATCCACTCCCTTGCAAACATCCCTGCACTAAACGTGTACTGGAAATTGTTTAGTGACAAACAAATAGACAGACTAGAGACCAGACATGACTACTGGACCTCATACTTAGATGACGAACTACGCACACCTGCAAACACACACAACCTCTTCTACTCTCTACTATCACCTGACCCAATTCCTATATACAAATAACCTTGCTAAAATCTTGAATCACTAACGTGTAACTCACAGGTATGGACCTTTAATATCGCCCTTGTACTTGTGATCACGCTTTGTCGTCCCCTCCTCTTCCCCCCACCAGTCCCAAAGTTGCACACGACCTCCTGAATCGCCATCAGCTCAGCTACTGGGTTAAGCCCTGGTTCTTTCCCTCTTACAAAAACCCTTCCTCTAACAAACCTATTCTTCCTCTATCCACACTTCCCATCTCACCCCTTCTTGGGGTCTTACCTAGAATCAATAACATAGCATAGTGAAACTCTGAGGTGGCAGCGCGCCAGCATAATAACGGTACTGTGATCAGTGACTCATAAGTCACTGAGGTACTGGTGGTGTGTGCAGCGATCACTAGTGACTCATAAGTCACTGAGGTACTGGTGATGTGTGCAGTCATCACTAGTGACTTATAAGTCACTAAGGTACTTGTGGGGTGCACAGTGATCACTAGTGACTCATACATCACTGATGTACTGGTGGTGTGCACAGTGATCACCAGTGACTCATAAGTCACTGAGTTACTGGTGGTGTGCACAGTGATCACTAGTGACTCATAAGTCACTGAGGTACTGGTTTGTGCAAAGTGATCACTAGTGACTCATTAGTCACTGAGGTACTGGTGGTGTGAGCAGTGATCACTAGTGACTCATAAGTCACTGAGATACTGGTGGTGTGCACAGTGATCACTAGTGACACATAAGTCACTGAGGTACTTTTGGTGTGCACAGTGATCACTTGTGAATCATAAGTAACTGAGGTACTGTTGGTGTGCACAGTGATCACTAGTGACTCATAAGTCACTGAGGTATTGGTGGTATGCACAATGGTCACTAGTGACTCATAAGTCACTGATGTACTGGTGGTGTGCACGGTGATCACTGGTGACTCATAAGTCACTGAGGTACTGGTGGTGTGCACAGTGATCTCTGGTGACTCATAAGTCACTGAGGTACTGGTGGTGTGCACAGTGATCACTAGTGACTCATAAGTCACTGAGGTACTGGTGGTGTGCACAGTGATCACTAGTGACTCGTAAGTCACTGAGGTACTGGTGGTGTGCACAGTGATCACTAGTGACTCATAAGTCACTGAGGTACTGGTGGTGTGCACAGTGATCACTAGTGACTCATAAGTCACTGAGGTACTGGTGGTGTGCACAGTGATCACTAGTGACTCATAAGTCACTGAGGTACTGGTGGTGTGCACAGTGATCACTAGTGACTCATAAGTCACTGAGGTACTGGTGGTGTGCACAGTGATCACTAGTGACTCGTAAGTCACTGAGGTACTGGTGGTGTGCACAGTGATAACTAGTGACTCATAAGTCACTAAGGTACTGGTGGTGTGCACAGTGATCACTAGTGACTCATAAGTCACTGAGGTACTAGTGGTGTTCACAGTGATCACTAGTGACTCAGCAGATGCCATCAAGTATATTTAGATAGAAATACTCATAAAAATCGTTATTTCTGGAGTAAAAAAAAAAAACACCGGAATTGGCCTCCCGTCACCTGGATGACCTCAGCCACAAAAAAAATATCGTAAAATATACTTAGAAATATGCTAGAAACAAGCTGATTACATCAAATTGATGCCAGAATTATGCACTATTTTTTGGCAAGAAACATTTTTTTTTTCAAAATTTTTCGATTTTTTTCAGTTAGTCTCACAGAGTTTTCCTCCCTTAAGAGACAACACAATAAGTGTCAGGGACCCAACACTGTTCAACTGCCTCCCAGCATACATAAGGGGGATTACCAATACACCCCTGGCTGTTTTCAAGCAGGCACTAAAGTGCGTACCTGACCAGCGGGGCTATGGTTCTTACGTTGGATTGCGTGCAGCCAGCAGTAACAGCCTGGTTCATCAGGCCCTGATCCACCATGAAGCCTGGTCACAGGCAGGTCCGCGGGGGCGTTGGCCCCCGGAACTCTCTCCAGGTAAACTCCAGGTCAAGAAGAAGCATTAACCAGACCTACTGAACTTATCACTCTCTATAGTCACTCTGACGGTATATGCTCCCCAAGGTATACACAGCATGCATCACGGGACCGTCAAGTACACTGTTGCTCCTGGTTGCGATCATCATACACAAACTGCCCTACTTGAAGACTTAACACCTGACTATAAACACGTGATAAAACATATCCTACTTTCTAAATCTACCTTTAAAAGTCTCCAAAATGGTTCCACGACAGTAAGGACTAATACGTAGTGATGCATCCACCATTCAACGTGGCCTCCCACTCCAGCCTGCCTCTCGCCGATCTTCATCCATCAATCACCATCTCGATGTACACTCCACCGACAAGATGCAGTCTGCACACCTTGTTATTTGTGTCTTCTACCTCACCTGCGATTCCTGATCTCCAGATCCAGCCCACGAGCGCTCAGCTGCTGGGTTAAGCCCTGGCTCTTTATCTTGTACTCAAGACCTTCCTCTCACCGGCTATTCTTCGTCTGTCCCCACTCCCCCCCCCCCGGCACTAGTGGGTTCTTACCTGTGAGGAAAACACAGCACTGAAACCTTCCAGCAGACCACAAGAGATCTTCTTAAGTTATTCCACAGAATTCGTCAATAAGTTGACTCACTAGACCTAATTCCTCCATAAAACATGTTATCAATTATTGAACATATATCAGTCATTAAAGAATGATGCCATCCAGAATTGTTTTGTACTAATTATGGGAAACAACTAAACAACAAGTGACTGGAGATTGGGAGGCATCATATATTTGATCCAGTGATGATAACGATAACTCTGGTTCCTTGGATGAAGAGCCTCTCACCAGCATCAAAGGAAAATATTTTACTGTTCAACAATACCTTTTCAAAATAAGAATCAAAATGCCACTTACACAAACCATTTATAATTCTAACTTTCTTAATATCTTACATGAACAATGAAATTTTGAAAGTGATCAGAAAACAATTTTTAAAGTTATCTCACGGAAACCAATTTTGGAAACTGTCAAGTTAAAATTTATTAGCGGTTACCTTCACTTGTTAATTATTCCAGCAACCTTCACCAAGTAATACTTGACCAGAGTTGAAATTTTGACACAATATGACAAGACGTTGTACAGTGATAAACAAGATGACTTGCATGATGTTACAGGCAACATTGTAGCTTACAACGTGCTGGTAAAACTGTAGCTTACAACATGCTGGCAACACTGTAGCTTACAACGTGCTGGCAACACTGTAGCTTACAACGTGCTGGCAACACTGTAGCTTACAACGTGCTGGCAACACTGTAGCTTACAACATGCCGGCAACACTGTAGCTTACAACGTGCTGGCAACACTGTAGCTTACATCGTGTTGGCAACACTGTAGCTTACAACATGCTGGCAACACTGCAGCTTACAACGTGCTGGTAACACTGTAGCTTACAACGTGCTGGCAAAACTGTAGCTTACAACATGCTGGCAAAACTATAGCATACAACGTGCTGGCAACACTGTAGTTTACAACATGCTGGCAACACCGTAGCTTACAAAGTGCTGGCAGCATTTTAGCTTACAACGTGTTGGCAACACTGTAGCTTACAACGTGTTGGCAACACTGTAGCTTACAACGTGCTCGCAACAATGTAGCTTACAACGTGTTGGCAACACTGTAGCTTACAACGTGTTGGCAACACTGTAGCTTACAACGCACTGGCAACACTGTACCTTACAACGTGCTGGCAACACTGTAGCTTACAGCGTGCTGGCAGCACTGTAGCTTACAACGTTCTGGCAACACTGTAGCTTACTACGTGCTGGCAACACTGTAGCTTACAACGTGCTGGCAGCACTGTAGCTTACAACGTCCTGGCAACACTGTTGCTTATAACGTGCTGGCAACACTTTAGCTTACAACGTGCTGGCAACACTGTAGCTTACAATGTGCTGGTAGCACTGTAGCTTACAACGTGCTGGCAACACTGTAGCTTACAACATGCAGGCAACACTGCAGCTTACAAAGTGCTGGCAACACTGTAGCTTACAACGTGCTGGCAACACTGTAGCTTACAACATGCTGGCAACACTGTAGCTTACAACGTGCTGGCAACACTGTAGCTTACAACGTGCTGGCAACACTGTAGCTTACAACATGCTGGCAACACTGTAGCTTACAACGTGCTGGCAACACTGTAGCTTACAACGTGCTGGCAACACTGTAGCTTACAACATGCTGGCAACACTGTAGCTTACAACGTGCCTGCAACACTGAAGCTTACAAAGTGCTGGCAGCATTTTAGCTTACAACGTGCTGGCAACACTGTAGCTTACAACGTGTTGGCAACACTGTAGCTTACAACGTGTTGGTAACATTGTAGCTTACAACGTACTGGCAACACTGTAGCTTACAACATGCCGGCAACACTGTAGCTTACAACGTGCTGGCAACACTGTAGCTTACATCGTGCTGGCAACACTGTAGCTTACAACATGCTGGCAACACTGCAGCTTACAACGTGCTGGTAACACTGTAGCTTACAACGTGCTGGCAAAACTGTAGCTTACAACATGCTGGCAAAACTATAGCTTACAACGTGCTGGCAACACTGTAGTTTACAACATGCTGGCAACACCGTAGCTTACAAAGTGCTGGCAGCATTTTAGCTTACAACGTGTTGGCAACACTGTAGCTTACAACGTGTTGGCAACACAGTAGCTTACAACGTGCTGGCAACAATGTAGCTTACAACGTGTTGGCAACACTGTAGCTTACAACGTGTTGGCAACACTGTAGCTTACAACGCACTGGCAACACTGTACCTTACAACGTGCTGGCAACACTGTAGCTTACAGCGTGCTGGCAGCACTGTAGCTTACAACGTTCTGGCAACACTGTAGCTTACTACGTGCTGGCAACACTGTAGCTTACAACGTGCTGGCAGCACTGTAGCTTACAACGTCCTGGCAACACTGTTGCTTATAACGTGCTGGCAACACTTTAGCATACAACGTGCTGGCAACACTGTAGCTTACAATGTGCTGGTAGCACTGTAGCTTACAACGTGCTGGCAACACTGTAGCTTACAACATGCAGGCAACACTGCAGCTTACAAAGTGCTGGCAACACTGTAGCTTACAACGTGCTGGCAACACTGTAGCTTACAACATGCTGGCAACACTGTAGCTTACAACGTGCTGGCAACACTGTAGCTTACAACGTGCTGGCAACACTGTAGCTTACAACATGCTGGCAACACTGTAGCTTACAACGTGCTGGCAGCACTGTAGCTTACAACGTGCTGGCAACACTGTAGCTTACAACATGCTGGCAACACTGTAGCTTACAACGTGCCTGCAACACTGAAGCTTACAAAGTGCTGGCAGCATTTTAGCTTACAACGTGCTGGCAACACTGTAGCTTACAACGTGTTGGCAACACTGTAGCTTACAACGTGTTGGTAACATTGTAGCTTACAACGTACTGGCAACACTGTAGCTTACAACGTGCTGGCAACACTGTAGCTTTCAACGTGCTGGCAACACTGCAGCTTACAACGTGCTGGCAACACTGTAGCTTACAACGTGCTGGCAGCACTGTAGCTTCCAACATGCTGGCAACACTGTAGCTTACAACGTGCTGGCAACACTGTGTATCTTACAACGTGCTGGCAACACTGTGTAGCTTACAACGTGCTGGCAACACTGTAGCTTTCAACGTGCTGGCAACACTGTAGCTTACAACGTGCTAGCAACACTGTAGCTTACAACGTGCTGGCAACACTGTAGCTTACAACGTGCTGGCAACACTGCAGCTTACATCGTGCTGGCAACACTGTAGCTTTCAACGTGCTGGTAGCAATGTAGCTTACAACGTGCTGGCAACACTGTAGCTTACAACGTGCTGGCAACACTGTAGCTTACAACGTGCTGGCAACACTGTAGCTTACAACATACTGGCAGCACTGTAGCTTACAACGTGCTGGTAGCACTGTAGCTTACAACGTGCTGGCAACACTGTTGCTTACAACGTGCTGGCAACACTTTAGCTTACAACGTGCTGGCAACACTGTAGCTTTCAACGTGCTGGTAGCACTGTAGCTTACAACGTGCTGGCAACACTGTAGCTTACAACGTGCTGGCAACACTGTAGCTTACAACATGCTGGCAACACTGTAGCTTACAACGTGCTGGCAACACTGTAGCTTACAACGTGCTGGCAACACTGTAGCTTACAACATGCTGGCAACACTGTAGCTTACAACGTGCCTGCAACACTGAAGCTTACAAAGTGCTGGCAACATTTTAGCTTACAACGTGCTGGCAACACTGTAGCTTACAACGTGTTGGCAACACTGTAGCTTACAACGTGTTGGCAACATTGTAGCTTACAACGTACTGGCAACACTGTAGCTTACAACGTGCTGGCAACACTGTAGCTTACAACGTGCTGGCAACACTGCAGCTTACAACGTGCTGGCAACACTGTAGCTTACAACGTGCTGGCAGCACTGTAGCTTACAACATGCTGGCAACACTGTAGCTTACAACGTGCTGGCAACACTGTGTAGCTTACAACGTGCTGGCAACGCTGTGTAGCTTACAACGTGCTGGCAACACTGTAGCTTACATCGTGCTGGCAACACTGTAGCTTTCAATATGCTGGTAGCAATGTAGCTTACAACGTGCTGGCAACACTGTAGCTTACAACGTGCTGGCAACACTGTAGCTTACAACGTGCTGGCAACACTGTAGCTTACAACATGCTGACAGCACTGTAGCTTACAACGTGCTGGTAGCACTGTAGCTTAAAACGTGCTGGCAACACTGTTGCTTACAAGGTGCTGGCAACACTTTAGCTTACAACGTGCTGGCAACACTGTAGCTTTCAACGTGCTGGTAGCACTGTAGCTTACAACGTGCTGGCAACACTGTAGCTTACAACGTGCTGGCAACACTGTAGCTTACAACGTGCTGGCAACACTGTAGCTTACAACGTGCTGGCAACACTGTAGCTTACAACGTGCTTGTAGCGCTGCAGCTCACAACGTGCTGGCAACACTGTAGCTTACAACGTGCTGGTAGCACTGTAGCTTACAACGTGCCGGTAGCACTGTAGCGTACAACGTTCTGGCAACACTGTAGCTTGCAACGTGCTGGCAACACTGTAGCTTACAACGTGCTGGCAACACTGTAGCTTACAACGTGCTGGCAACACTGTAGCTTACAACGTGCTGGTAGCACTGTAGCTTACAACGTGCTGGCAACACTGTAGCTTGCAACGTGCTGGCAACACTGTAGCTTACAACGTGCTGGTAGCACTGTAGCTTACAACATGCTGGAAGCACTGTAGCTTACAACGTACTGGCAACACTGTAGCTTACAACGTGCTGGCAACACTGTAGCTTACAACGTGCTGGTAGCACTGTAGCTTACAACATGCTGGAAGCACTGTAGCTTACAACGTACTGGCAACACTGTAGCTTACAACGTGCTGGCAACACTGTAGCTTACAACGTGCTGGCAACACTGTAGCTTACAACGTGCTGGCAACACTGCAGTTTACAACGTGCTGGCAACACTGTAGCTTACAACATGCTGGCAACACTGTAGCTTACAACGTGGTGGCAACACTGTAGCTTGCAACGTGCTGGCAACACTGTAGCTTACAACGTGCTGGTAGCACTGTAGCTTACAACATGCTGGAAGCACTGTAGCTTACAACGTACTGGCAACACTGTAGCTTACAACGTGCTGGCAACACTGTAGCTTACAACGTGCTGGTAGCACTGTAGCTTACAACATGCTGGAAGCACTGTAGCTTACAACGTACTGGCAACACTGTAGCTTACAACGTGCTGGCAACACTGTAGCTTACAACGTGCTGGCAACACTGTAGCTTACAACGTGCTGGCAACACTGCAGTTTACAACGTGCTGGCGACACTGTAGCTTACAACATGCTGGCAACACTGTAGCTTACAACGTGCTGGCAACACTGCAGTTTACAACGTGCTGGCAGCACTGGTCTTACAACATGCTGGCAACGCTGTAGCTTACAACGTAATGGCAACACTGTGTAGCTTACAACGTGCTGCCAACACTGTGTAGCTTACAACGTGCTGGCAACACTGTAGCTTTCAACGTGCTGGTAGCAATGTAGCTTACAACGTGCTGGCAACACTGTAGCTTACAACGTGCTGGCAACACTGTAGCTTACAACGTGCTGGCAACACTGTAGCTTACAACATACTGGCAGCACTGTAGCTTACAACGTGCTGGTAGCACTGTAGCTTACAACGTGCTGGCAACACTGTTGCTTACAACGTGCTGGCAACACTTTACCTTACAACGTGCTGGCAACACTGTAGCTTTCAACGTGCTGGTAGCACTGTAGCTTACAACGTGCTGGCAACACTGTAGCTTACAACGTGCTGGCAACACTGTAGCTTACAACATGCTGGCAACACTGTAGCTTACAACGTGCTGGCAACACTGTAGCTTACAACGTGCTGGCAACACTGTAGCTTACAACATGCAGGCAACACTGTAGCTTACAACGTGCCTGCAACACTGAAGCTTACAAAGTGCTGGCAACATTTTAGCTTACAACGTGCTGGCAACACTGTAGCTTACAACGTGTTGGCAACACTGTAGCTTACAACGTGTTGGCAACATTGTAGCTTACAACGTACTGGCAACACTGTAGCTTACAACGTGCTGGCAACACTGTAGCTTACAACGTGCTGGCAACACTGCAGCTTACAACGTGCTGGCAACACTGTAGCTTACAACGTGCTGGCAGCACTGTAGCTTACAACATGCTGGCAACACTGTAGCTTACAACGTGCTGGCAACACTGTGTAGCTTACAACGTGCTGGCAACGCTGTGTAGCTTACAACGTGCTGGCAACACTGTAGCTTACATCGTGCTGGCAACACTGTAGCTTTCAATGTGCTGGTAGCAATGTAGCTTACAACGTGCTGGCAACACTGTAGCTTACAACGTGCTGGCAACACTGTAGCTTACAACGTGCTGGCAACACTGTAGCTTACAACATGCTGGCAGCACTGTAGCTTACAACGTGCTGGTAGCACTGTAGCTTAAAACGTGCTGGCAACACTGTTGCTTACAAGGTGCTGGCAACACTTTAGCTTACAACGTGCTGGCAACACTGTAGCTTTCAACGTGCTGGTAGCACTGTAGCTTACAACGTGCTGGCAACACTGTAGCTTACAACGTGCTGGCAACACTGTAGCTTACAACGTGCTGGCAACACTGTAGCTTACAACGTGCTGGCAACACTGTAGCTTACAACGTGCTTGTAGCGCTGCAGCTCACAACGTGCTGGCAACACTGTAGCTTACAACGTGCTGGTAGCACTGTAGCTTACAACGTGCCGGTAGCACTGTAGCGTACAACGTTCTGGCAACACTGTAGCTTGCAACGTGCTGGCAACACTGTAGCTTACAACGTGCTGGCAACACTGTAGCTTACAACGTGCTGGCAACACTGTAGCTTACAACGTGCTGGTAGCACTGTAGCTTACAACGTGCTGGCAACACTGTAGCTTGCAACGTGCTGGCAACACTGTAGCTTACAACGTGCTGGTAGCACTGTAGCTTACAACATGCTGGAAGCACTGTAGCTTACAACGTACTGGCAACACTGTAGCTTACAACGTGCTGGCAACACTGTAGCTTACAACGTGCTGGTAGCACTGTAGCTTACAACATGCTGGAAGCACTGTAGCTTACAACGTACTGGCAACACTGTAGCTTACAACGTGCTGGCAACACTGTAGCTTACAACGTGCTGGCAACACTGTAGCTTACAACGTGCTGGCAACACTGCAGTTTACAACGTGCTGGCAACACTGTAGCTTACAACATGCTGGCAACACTGTAGCTTACAACGTGGTGGCAACACTGTAGCTTGCAACGTGCTGGCAACACTGTAGCTTACAACGTGCTGGTAGCACTGTAGCTTACAACATGCTGGAAGCACTGTAGCTTACAACGTACTGGCAACACTGTAGCTTACAACGTGCTGGCAACACTGTAGCTTACAACGTGCTGGTAGCACTGTAGCTTACAACATGCTGGAAGCACTGTAGCTTACAACGTACTGGCAACACTGTAGCTTACAACGTGCTGGCAACACTGTAGCTTACAACGTGCTGGCAACACTGTAGCTTACAACGTGCTGGCAACACTGCAGTTTACAACGTGCTGGCGACACTGTAGCTTACAACATGCTGGCAACACTGTAGCTTACAACGTGCTGGCAACACTGCAGTTTACAACGTGCTGGCAGCACTGGTCTTACAACATGCTGGCAACGCTGTAGCTTACAACGTAATGGCAACACTGTGTAGCTTACAACGTGCTGCCAACACTGTGTAGCTTACAACGTGCTGGCAACACTGTAGCTTTCAACGTGCTGGTAGCAATGTAGCTTACAACGTGCTGGCAACACTGTAGCTTACAACGTGCTGGCAACACTGTAGCTTACAACGTGCTGGCAACACTGTAGCTTACAACGTGCTGGCAACACTGCAGCTTACAACGTGCTGGCAACACTGTAGCTTACAACGTGCTGGCAACACTGTAGCTTACAACGTGCTGGCAACACTGTAGCTTACAACATACTGGCAGCACTGTAGCTTACAACGTGCTGGTAGCACTGTAGCTTACAACGTGCTGGCAACACTGTTGCTTACAACGTGCTGGCAACACTTTAGCTTACAACGTGCTGGCAACACTGTAGCTTTCAACGTGCTGGTAGCACTGTAGCTTACAACGTGCTGGCAACACTGTAGCTTACAACGTGCTGGCAACACTGTAGCTTACAACATGCTGGCAACACTGTAGCTTACAACGTGCTGGCAACACTGTAGCTTACAACGTGCTGGCAACACTGTAGCTTACAACATGCTGGCAACACTGTAGCTTACAACGTGCCTGCAACACTGAAGCTTACAAAGTGCTGGCAACATTTTAGCTTACAACGTGCTGGCAACACTGTAGCTTACAACGTGTTGGCAACACTGTAGCTTACAACGTGTTGGCAACATTGTAGCTTACAACGTACTGGCAACACTGTAGCTTACAACGTGCTGGCAACACTGTAGCTTACAACGTACTGGCAACACTGTAGCTTACAACGTGCTGGAAACACTGCAGCTTACAACGTGCTGGCAACACTGTAGCTTACAACGTGCTGGCAGCACTGTAGCTTACAACATGCTGGCAACACTGTAGCTTACAACGTGCTGGCAACACTGTGTAGCTTACAACGTGCTGGCAACGCTGTGTAGCTTACAACGTGCTGGCAACACTGTAGCTTACATCGTGCTGGCAACACTGTAGCTTTCAATGTGCTGGTAGCAATGTAGCTTACAACGTGCTGGCAACACTGTAGCTTACAACGTGCTGGCAACACTGTAGCTTACAATGTGCTGGCAACACTGTAGCTTACAACATGCTGGCAGCACTGTAGCTTACAACGTGCTGGTAGCACTGTAGCTTAAAACGTGCTGGCAACACTGTTGCTTACAAGGTGCTGGCAACACTTTAGCTTACAACGTGCTGGCAACACTGTAGCTTTCAACGTGCTGGTAGCACTGTAGCTTACAACGTGCTGGCAACACTGTAGCTTACAACGTGCTGGCAACACTGTAGCTTACAACGTGCTGGCAACACTGTAGCTTACAACGTGCTGGCAACACTGTAGCTTACAACGTGCTTGTAGCGCTGCAGCTCACAACGTGCTGGCAACACTGTAGCTTACAACGTGCTGGTAGCACTGTAGCTTACAACGTGCCGGTAGCACTGTAGCGTACAACGTTCTGGCAACACTGTAGCTTGCAACGTGCTGGCAACACTGTAGCTTACAACGTGCTGGCAACACTGTAGCTTACAACGTGCTGGCAACACTGTAGCTTACAACGTGCTGGTAGCACTGTAGCTTACAACGTGCTGGCAACACTGTAGCTTGCAACGTGCTGGCAACACTGTAGCTTACAACGTGCTGGTAGCACTGTAGCTTACAACATGCTGGAAGCACTGTAGCTTACAACGTACTGGCAACACTGTAGCTTACAACGTGCTGGCAACACTGTAGCTTACAACGTGCTGGTAGCACTGTAGCTTACAACATGCTGGAAGCACTGTAGCTTACAACGTACTGGCAACACTGTAGCTTACAACGTGCTGGCAACACTGTAGCTTACAACGTGCTGGCAACACTGTAGCTTACAACGTGCTGGCAACACTGCAGTTTACAACGTGCTGGCAACACTGTAGCTTACAACATGCTGGCAACACTGTAGCTTACAACGTGGTGGCAACACTGTAGCTTGCAACGTGCTGGCAACACTGTAGCTTACAACGTGCTGGTAGCACTGTAGCTTACAACATGCTGGAAGCACTGTAGCTTACAACGTACTGGCAACACTGTAGCTTACAACGTGCTGGCAACACTGTAGCTTACAACGTGCTGGTAGCACTGTAGCTTACAACATGCTGGAAGCACTGTAGCTTACAACGTACTGGCAACACTGTAGCTTACAACGTGCTGGCAACACTGTAGCTTACAACGTGCTGGCAACACTGTAGCTTACAACGTGCTGGCAACACTGCAGTTTACAACGTGCTGGCGACACTTTAGCTTACAACATGCTGGCAACACTGTAGCTTACAACGTGCTGGCAACACTGCAGTTTACAACGTGCTGGCAGCACTGGTCTTACAACATGCTGGCAACGCTGTAGCTTACAACGTAATGGCAACACTGTGTAGCTTACAACGTGCTGCCAACACTGTGTAGCTTACAACGTGCTGGCAACACTGTAGCTTACAACGTGCTGGCAACACTGTAGCTTACAACGTGCTGGCAGCACTGTAGCTTACAACGTCCCGGCAACACTGTTGCTTATAACGTGCTGGCAACACTTTAGCTTACAACATGCAGGCAACACTGCAGCTTACAACGTGCTGGCAACACTGTAGCTTACAACGTGCTGGCAATACTGAAGCTTACAACATGCTGGCAACACTGTAGCTTACAACGTGCTGGCAACACTGTAGCTTACAACATGCTGGCAACACTGTAGCTTACAACGTGGTGGCAACACTGTAGCTTACAACGTGCTGGCAACACTGTAGCTTACAACATGATGGCAACACTGTAGCTTGCAACGTGCCTGCAACACTGAAGCTTTCAAAGTGCTGGCAGCATTTTAGCTTACAACGTGCTGGCAACACTGTAGCTTACAATGTGTTGGCAACACTGTAGCTTACAACGTGCTGGCAACAATGTAGCTTACAACGTGCTGCCAACACTGTAGCTTACAAAGTGCTGGCAGCATTTTAGCTTACAACGTGCTGGCAACACTGTAGCTTACAACGTGTTGGCAACACTGTAGCTTACAACGTGTTTTCAACATTGTAGCTTACAACGTACTGGAAACACTGTAGCTTACAGCGTGCTGGCAACACTGTAGCTTACAACGTGCTGGCAGCACTGTAGCTTACATCATGCTGGCAACACTGTAGCTTACAACGTGCTGGCAACACTGTGTAGCTTACAACGTGCTGGCAACATTGTAGCTTTCAACGTGCTGGCAACACTGTAGCTTACAACGTGCTAGCAACACTGTCGCTTACACCGTGCTGGCAACACTGTAGCTTACAACGTGCTGGCAACACTGTAGCTTACAACGTGCTGGCAACACTGTAGCTTTCAACGTGCTGGTATCACTGTAGCTTATAACGTGCTGGCAACACTGTAGCTTACAACGTGCTGGCAACACTGTAGCTTACAACGTACTGGCAACACTGTAGCTTACAACATGCTGGCAACACTGTAGCTTACAACGTGCTGGTAGCACTGTAGCTTACAACGTGCTGGCAACACTGTAGCTTAAAACGTGCTGGTAGCACTGTAGCTTACAACGTGCTGGCAACATTGTAGCTTACAACGTGCTGGTAGCACTGTAGCTCACAACGTGCTGGTAGCACTGTAGCTTACAACGTGCTGGCAGCACTGTAGCTTACAACGTGCTGGTAGCACTGTAGCTTACAACGTTCTGGCAACACTATAGCTTGCAACGTGCTGGCAACACTGTAGCTTACAACGTGCTGGCAACACTATAGCTTACAACGTGCTGGCAACACTGTAGCTTACAACGTGCTGGTAGCACTGTTGCTTACAACTTGCTGGCAACACTGTAGCTTACAACGTACTGGCAACACTGTAGCTTACAACGTGCTGGCAACACTGTAGCTTACAACGTGCTGGCAACACTGTAGCTTACAACGTGCTGGCAACACTGTAGCTTGCAACGTGCTGGCAACACTGTAGGTTACAACGTGCTGGTAGCACTGTTGCTTACAACTTGCTGGCAACACTGTAGCTTACAACGTACTGGCAACACTGTAGCTTACAACGTGCTGGCAACACTGTAGCTTGCAACATGCTGTCAACACTGTAGCTTACAACGTGCTGGTAGCACTGTAACTTGCAACATGCTGGCAACACTGTAGCTTACAACATACTGGCAACACTGTAGCTTACAACGTGCTGGCAACACTGTAGCTTACAACGTGCTGGTAGCACTGTAGCTTACAACGTGCTGGCAACACTGTAGCTTACAACATGCTGGTAGCACTGTAGCTTACAACATGCTGGCAACACTGTAGCTTACAACGTACTGGCAACACTGTAGCTTACAACGTGCTGGCAACACTGTAGCTTGCAACATGCTGGCAACACTGTAGCTTACAACGTGCTGGTAGCACTGTAACTTACAACTTGCTGGCAACACTGTAGCTTACAACGTACTGGCAACACTGTAGCTTACAACGTGCTGGCAACACTGTAGCTTACAACGTGGTGGTAGCACTGTAGCCTACAACGTGCTGGCAACACTGTTGCTTGCAACGTGCTGGCAACACTGTAGCTTAAAACGTGCTCGCAACATTGTAGCTCACGACAGTTCTTGTGGCCTGAACATCCACATGATCCTCAAAGTCCTGTGAAAGCATATAGTTTCAGTTCTGTTTTGTTTGGTACAACATCCTCTACATTCTTGCTAGAACCTGCTTAAATGCACAACTGAAGGTATCTCAAAGTCCTTCAAAGATCAAAAGTTATGGGGAAATTTACCAACCAAGTCTACTTTTCGACCTAAAATAAAATATACTTAACTTCAGTGATGATTCAGACTTCTTACAGCCGCATTCAAGAAGTCTCCTTCGTGTGAATCGTGGTATCTCCTCATCTGAGTTGTAGAATAACGAGTATTAATTATATATTTGTCCCAAAGGAGCGTATATTTCAGCATTTCATTCTTTATTCGAAATGCTTGGTAGTAGTTGTACTCACCTGGTTTGGGCTCGCCAATCACGAGGTCTATTGGTAAATCCAGTCAAATATCACCCATATCTATCAGCTGCAGCTAAAATGACTAGTTGTGGGTAGGACTGGACTTACCTGGGTATTGTAAGTGACCCAATTTTCCCTAGTCGGTAGGAACAGTGTGACCCAGGTATCCTGGACTAAAGGTTTGAGTGTCACGTAGAATGTTGCACTGATGTTCACCACAACATCGGGAATGTTAACCGCACTCTCCTATTCAGTTCCATCATTTGTTCATAGTGTCCTGGTATTATCCACAAAAGGAAGAACACGGATACTCAATAACATTGCGTGATTAGTTCTAATGCGAATTTCTTGGCTTATATGAGGGAAGTAGCCTAACTTTTCTAGTTACCTTTGATTGTCAAAATGAACAAGAGTCAAGAACACACTGGTCATTACTGTCCCTTTGTCCTTTGTTCCAGGAGGCAACACCCTTATGACACATGTTTGTCAACTGTTCCTTGAAGCAATCTGAGCCCCGCCCACACTCCTCGGGCGTCCCCACTAAGAATATGCTGAACTCAGCTTGATTTCTCTTCCCTGCCAAACACTGTAACAATATTCAAGATGGCAGATTTCTTGTAATCTAGTTACAGACTACAATTCAAAATAGTCCCAAATTGCAGATAAAGTGGGTGGAGGGCTTTCCTTAATTTTCCTGTTAAGGAGAAAAGAGTAATTACCCTTGTTCACTTGTAGTTGCAACGGAAACTGAACTCTAGCAAGGAGAAGATGGTGTGACTATGACCCTGGAACACACACGTTTTCAATTAATCTGTTTATGAGGATGTAACAGAGTTCAGTAGCTCTCTTCTTGGAGGGCTAAGTCCCTCAGGGGGCTGAAGGGGGCTGAAGGGGGCTGAGCAATACCCCATTTACTGAAGAATTTTCTCCACAGGGGTATACAGAGAGGTTTGTCTTGTGACGCCTCGCCCAACATATGGTTTTGATTACTCTCTTATGGGAGTGAGAAAGCAAGACGGTATACAAGCCCTTCTGAGAGGGCTACTCTCTTTGTAGAGGTCATTACCACCTCTTCAAGAGGAGGGATATCGTCCCATTTATAAACCGGAGATTTTTCTCCATAGTGGTGGTGGGAGATGGAAGTGTCAGTGGGAGGTGGTGGCAGTGGGAGGTGGTAGCACTGGAAGGTGGTGGCAATGAGAGGTGGTGTCAGTGGGAGGTGGTGTCAGTAGGTGGGAATGGATGGAGGTGGTGGTGGATGTTGGTGGCAGCTGTGGGAGATGACAGTACTCACCTAGTTGTACTCACCTAGTTGAGGTTGCAGGTGTCGGGTCCAAGCTCCTGGCTCCGCCTCTTCACTGGTTGCTACTAGGTCACTCTCCCTGAACCGTGAGCTTTATCATACCTCTGCTTAAAGCTATGTATAGATCCTGCCTCCACTACATCGCTTCCCAAACTATTCCACTTACTGACTACTCTGTGGCTGAAGAAATACTTCCTAACATCCCTGTGATTCATCTGTGTCTTCAACTTCCAACTGTGTCCCCTTGTTGCTGTGTCCAGTCTCTGGAACAACCTGTCTTTGTCCACCTTGTCAATTCCTCTCGGTATTTTGTATGTCGTTATCATGTCCCCCTATCTCTCCTGTTCTCCAGTGTCGTCAGGTTGATTTCCCTTAACCTCTCCTCGTAGGACATACCTCTTAGCTCTGGGACTAGTCTTGTTGCAAACCTTTGCACTTTCTCTAGTTTCTTTACATGCTTGGCTAGGTGTGGGTTCCAAACTGGTGGCGCATACTCCAATATGGCCTAACGTACACGGTGTACAGGATCCTGAACGATTCCTTAATAAGAAGTCGGAATGCTGTTCCGAGGTTTGCTAGGCAGTCATATGCTGCAGCAGTTATTTGGTTGAGGTGAGCTTCAGGAGATGTGCCTAATGTTATACTCACCCCAAGATCTTTTTCCTTGAGTGAAGTTTGTAGTCTTTGGCCCCCTGGACTGTACTCCGTCTGCGGTCTTCTTTGCCCTTCCCCAATCTTCATGACTTTGCACTTGGTGGGGTTGAACTCCAGGAGCCAATTGCTGGACAAGGTCTGCAGCCTGTCCAGATCCCTTTGTAGTTCTGCCTGGTCTTCGATCGAATGAATTCTTCTCATCAACTTCACGTCATCTGCAAACTGGGACACTTCGGAGTCTATTCCTTCCGTCATGTCATTCACAAATACCAGAAACAGCACTGGTCCTGGGACTGACCCCTGTGGGACCCTGCTGGTCACAGGTGCCCACTCTGACACCTCGCCATGTACCATGACTCGCTGCTGTCTTCCTGACAAGTATTCCCTGATCCATTGTAGTGACTTCCCTGTTATCCCTGCTTGGTCCTCCAGTTTTTGCACTAATCTCTTGTCCGGAACTGTGTCAAACGCCTTCCTGCAGTCCACCCACCCCTCTCTCTCTTGTCTTACTACTGTCACCATGTCATAGAACTCCAGTAGGTTTGTGACACAGGATTTCCAGTCCCTGAAACCATGTTGGCTGCTGTTGATGAGAGCATTCCTTTCTAGGTGTTCCTCCACTCTTCTCCTGATAATCTTCTCCAGGACTTTGCATACTATACATGTCAGTGACACTGGTCTGTAGTTTAGTGCTTCATGTCTGTCTTCTTTTTTAAAGATTGGGACTACATTTGCTGTCTTCCATGCCTCAGGCAATCTCCCTGTTTCAATAGGTGTATTGAATATTGTTGTTAGGGGTACACATAGTGCCTCTGTTCCCTCTCTCAGGACCAATGGAGAGATGTTATCCGGCCCCATTGCCTTTAAGGTATCTAGCTCACTCATAAGCCTCTTCACTTCTTCCTCGGTTGTGTGTACTGTGTCCAGCACTTGGTGGTGAGCTCCACCTCTGTCTTTCAGGACCCCCTTCTGTCTCCTCTGTTAACACTTCTGTGAATCTCTTGTTGAGTTCCTCACATACTTCACCGTCATTTCTTGTTGTCTCTCCTCCTTCCTTCCTTAGCCTGATTACCTGGTCCTTGACTGTTGTTTTCTTCCTGATGTGGCTGTATAACAGTTTCGGGTCAGATGTGGCTTTCGCTGCTATGTCATTTTCATATTGTCGTTGGGCCTCCCTTCTTATCTGTGCATATTCATTTCTGGCTCTATGACTGCTCCCCTTATTCTCCTGGGTCCTTTGCCTTCTATATTTCTTACATTCCCTAGCACACTTGGTTTTTGCCTCCTTGCACCTTTTGGTGAACCATGGGGCTCATCCTGGCTTTTTCATTATTCCTGTTACCCTTGGGTACAATCCTCTCCTCAGCCTCCTTGCACATTGTTGCTACATATTCCATCATCTCATTAACTGGCTTCCCTGCCAGTTCTCTGTCCCACTGAACCCCGTTCTGGAAGTTCCTCATTCCCGTGTAGTCCCCTTTCATGCAGTTTGGCTTCATTCGTCCTGGCCTTCCTGCCTCCCCCTCCACTTGTAGCTCTACTGTGTATTCGAAGCTTAAAACCACATGAAAGCTGGCCCCAAGGGGTGTTTCATATGTGATGTCCTCAATATCTGCACTACTCAAGGTGAATACTAGGTCCAGTCTTGCTGGTTCATCCTCTCCTCTCTCTCTTGTAGTGACCCTTACGTGTTGGTACATTAAGTTTTCCAGTACCACCTCCATCATCTTAGCCCTCCTTTTATCTTGGCCCCCATGTGGCTCCAAGTTCTCCCAATCGATCTCCCTGTGGTTAAGTCACCCATGACCAGGAGCTTTGCCCTGCATGCATAAGCTCTTCTGGCTACTGCAGCCAGCGAGTCAACCTTCGCTCTATTGTTCTCGTCATACTCTTGCCTTGGCCTCCTGCTGTTCTATGGTGGGTTGTACATCACCGCAATTGCCATCTTGGGACCTCCAGAGTAAAGCGTTCCCGCTATGTAATCGCTTGCTTCTCTGCTGTCTCCTCTCTCCAGCTCATCAAAATTCCATTGGTTCTTGATGAGCAGTGCCACTCCTCCACCCCCCTGTTCCCACTGTCTTTCCTCAGGATCTGGTATCCCGTTGGAAAGATGGCATCTGCTATCATAACCTGTAAGCTTTGTTTCTGTGAGAGCTATGATGTCGGGTGATGCCTCTTTGACTCTTGTGTGTGAGGGTGGAGGGTGGTTGTGTTGAGAAGTGGTGGTGGGTGGTGGTGACAGTGGGAGGTGATAGTATTGAGTGGGAGTAGAAGAGATTGGATGTGGTGGCAGAGTGGGGTGGTGGCTGTGGGTGGTGGTGGGAGTAGGTGCTGATGGTAGCAGTGGGTGGTGATAGTGGTGGGTGGTGATTGTAGCAGTGACTGGTGATGGTGGGTGGTGATGGTGGCAGAGGAAGGTGATGGTAGGTGGTGATGATGGTGGTGGGCGATGATGGTAGGTGGTGATGGTGGCAGTGGGTGGTGAAGGTGAGGTTGGTAGGTGGTGATAGTGGCGGTGGGTGGTGATGGTGGGTGGTGATGTTGGGTGGTGATGGTGGAAGTGTGTGATGATGGTAGGTGGTGAAGGTGGGTGGTGATAGAGGGTGGTGATGGTGGGTGGTGATTGTGGGTGGTGATGGTGGGGGTGATGGTGGCGATGGGTGGTGATAATAGTTGGTGATGGTGGTGGTGGGTGGTGATGGTGGTGATGGTTGGTGCTGATGGTTCCGGTGGGTAGTGATGATGGGTGGTGGTGGCGGTGAATGGTGATAGCATTGGGTGGGGGTGGTAGAGGAGGGAAGTGGTGGCAGTGAGTGGTGACGGAGGCAATGGGTGGTGATGGTGGGTGGTGGTGGCAGTGGGTGGTGATAATACTGAGTGAGGGTTGTAGAGGTAGGAGGTGATGGCAGTGGGTGGTGATTCTTGTGATGCGGCAGAGGATGATGAGGATGGTGATGGGTGGCGATGGTGGGTGGTTGTTACAACCCAGGAGTCCAAATGGCCTGTTATCCTGGGTGAAAAGGTAGCAAAATAAACAGAGCAGAAAACTTTTGACTTATGTTATCCTTCACCAATTTAGAACAGAAGTATATACACTATATACACTATGTACAGTGATAGGTATTAGTGCACTCCACGGTAAGCAAGGCAGAATAGAAGCCACTAGAGAGCAGACCGTGCTTCAACCAGCTCTAGAATAGGAATGACAAGGGCAGACAGGAGAGTGGTACCCACATAACCTATGTGATTGCCAAAACCATCTCTCATTGGCTGGAACCTGGGTACTGGTTGAACGACGGGGCCTCATTGTCAACCCTCAGTCACCTGGTTCGCTGGTTGGGGGAAATAGCCTGTAAATGAGGGTGTGTACATGCGCCGAATAAAGGTTACGTACTCTTTGTATGCCACACCCCCACCCCGAGAAGACTCAGGATTAGTCTCCCACCTCCCAGTGGTAACCGTGCCGCCATGGCACAAAATAATGGGACCGCCTTTCCTCTCTACCATCCAACTCTTAGATAGAGCTCAGCTTTTCACGTGACAAAAAGCCAAACCCTAAACTCAGAGTGAGACAGCAGACAGTCGGGCTAGCTTAGGTCCAAGACTTGGGCGGACGGTAGCCCGCATCCCCTCACTAAAAAAAAAAACCCACACCAGGGGATAAAAAAAAAGAGCTTGGAAGGGGTTACCACAAGTAACCTAACACATCCTAACCTAATATATAATTATTATAAATAATATTGTTAGACTCTTGATAAAGAGTCTGCCAACATATTTTCTTTGCTGGCAATATGTACAATTCTCAGAAAATATGGTTGCAGTCTTAGGGTCCATCGCATGAGCCTTGTGTTGTGGTTCTTCATGGTTTGGAGATATACTAGAAGATTGTGATCACTGTAAACAGTGTCCACCTGCGAAGTTTGTCCCACGTATACATCAAAGTGCTCCAAAGCCAGTACCAGCACGAGGGATTCTTTTTCAGTGGTAGAGTAAGCCCTCTGATGCAGCTGGAACTTTGCAGAGAAGAAGGCTACAGGCTGCAACTCCTTGGCCCCGTTTTGCAATAGTACTGCCTCAACCCCAGACTCACAAGCATCAACCTGTAATGAGAAAGGTTTGGAGAAGTCTGGAGACAAGAATGGGTGCAGTACACAATAATCTTTTTGCATTGTCAAAAGCATCCTGAGCAACTGAAATGCAAATAAAAGAACTTTGTGACTGGTAAGAGAGGTAAGAGGGGCTACAATATCTGAGAAATTCTTACAGAATCTTCTGTAAAATCCTATCATGCCTAGGAAACGTTGAAGAGATTTCCTATCATGTGGAACTGGATAATCTTTATTGGCAAGAACTTTAGCAAGTTTAGGAGCAACTTTACCACTACCTACTTCATGGCCTAGAAAAGTAACAGTGACCTAGCCTAAGGAAGACTTAGATAAATTAACAGTAAAATGGGAACTCTGAAAGGTCTCAAAAAGAGCCTTAAGCCTACATAGGTGTTGATCCCAAGTATCAGACACCACAACAATATCATCCAGGTACGCTGCCGTTCCTTCAAGTCCTTTAATAGCCTGATGGATAAGTTTCTGGAATGAAGAGGGGGAGTTTTTCATTTCAAAGGGGGTAACTGTATTGATAATGACCTCCTGGAACTACGAAGGCAGAGATTTCCTTCGCCTTATCCGTCATAGGTACCTGATAGTAACCTTTAAGGAGATCTAACTTGGATACAAAAGTAGCCTTGTACACAAAGTCGATTACGTCATTCAGACGAGGAAGAGGGTAAGCATCTGTGATTGTGACCTTATTCACCTTACGGTAGTCTGTACACATACGAAACCCTCCATCAGCTTTTTTAACAAGGATGCACGGTGAAGCCCATGGACTAGATGACTCCTCCACTAAACCATGCTCTAACAGAAATTCTACTTCCTGCTGAAGTAGTCTCTACTTTTCAGGATTAGCTCTGTAGGGGGAGAGTTTAATATGTTTAGAGTTTCTCACGTCTACATCATGATAACTTAACGTACATTTTTTCAGCACATCCGAAAAAATATCAGGGTATGACTGTAGAAGCGCAGGTTGCTTGAGTTTCAGATAGCCCCACCATTAAAGGGCTAGGGTCCTTGAGGAGGACAGAGTTTGGAAATTTGACATTAATTTCAGAAATAGAGTACAAAGAGTCAGAGTCGTCCTCAGAGGAAGAGGACAGAGTCATTACTGGGACTTTATCTGGTGTATGAAAAGATTTTAATTGATTAATGTTGTAAGTTTTAGTTTTTGAGGTCTTATCAATGGGAGCAACCACATTATTTACATCAGATAATTTACTTACAATTTGCATAGGTCCCGTAAATCTAGCTTTCAAGGTGTGGAGAGGAATAGGTTCCTGCACCAACACCTTGTCTCCTGGATGGAAGGAGCGGAATTGTGCATTTCTGTCATACCTGTTTCATCTTCTTTTTGAGCTGCCTTTAGGTTAGCCTTGGCTAACTGACGTGCCAGCTGCAACCTTGAAGACAGGTTGTAGAGTGTTGAGTTAACGTCTTCTCCCATCCATCCTTCATTGAGCACCCGAAGAGGACCTTGTACATTGTGCCCAAAGATCAGCTCAAACGGACTAAACCCGGTAGACTCTTGCACCGTTTCTCGTACTGAGAACAGCAACAAAGGTAATGATTCATCCAAGTCTGTAGGAAAACACATGCAAAAAGTTCTCATCATGGTTTCTAACGTCTGATGGAATCTTTCCAAGGCGCCTTGGGACTGAGGATGGTAGGCAGTGGATAAGTTGTGGATTATCCCTAACCTAGTTAATGCTTCCCTAAATGCTTTGGCAGTGAAGTTAGTACCTTGATCACTTTGAATAGTTTTTGGAATGCCAAAACAAGAAATAAATATTGTTAAAGCTTTGAGAATAGCTTTAGTATTAATACTGCGCATGGGAATTGCTTCAGGGTATCTAGTTACTCTATCCATAATGGAAAATAAATACTGATTTCCCGACTCTGACCTAGGTAGTGGACCTACACAATCTATAATTAAATCTGCAAAAGGTTCTCCATTAGCAGGTATAGGTTTAAGAGGTGCAGGTTTAATGGAATGTCCAGGTTTCCCTACTTGCTGACATTCTCGGCAACACCGGATATGATTCTTAACATCCTGCTTTAATTTTAACCAATAAAATTCTTTTGTGATTCTATATAAGGTTTTAGTAATTCCTAAGTGACCTCTTAATGAAGTATTGTGAGTTATATTCAATATTTGAGGTCTAAACTTTGTTGGAACTACTAACTTGTCAGACAATTGCCGGCCCTCTATCTCCTTGCCAGTCTCAGTGCAGATCAAATAGTCGTTTTTAGGTTCTTACTTGACCGTATGATCCAAAGAGGATTTAACCATGGCTGCCTGAAAAGCGAAATTTAAAGAATGGTCCTTTCGTTGTTCCTCCCAGAAGGACAGTCCCTTGGGCATGGAAACAGAGATATCTGGCAATCCTGCAACCCTGGAATAGGAAGACTTGATCTGGGTCTGTTCACTTGATCTACGAGGCTCTGGCCAGTTTTCATCGTAAAACAATGTGGCTATTCCGAGACAGGAGTCGTCCAAGGATAGGTCAACATTCTCGCCAAACAACCCTTGGGATGTTGCCCGAGTTATGGCAACCACTGGAGAATTAATCATTATGGGTTCAGCATATACACTAGCAGTGGTAATGTTATTACCCAGTAATAACATGGCATCTTTCATGGGGAATCCTTCGGATACACCCACAGTCAAGTACCCTGTGTAATATTTGCACTGTACATAAATTTTATGCAAAGGAACAGAATATATAGCTCATCCAAATGCTTCCAATAAAACAGAGGAATTCAAGGAAGTGTTCTTTGAAAGGGGTAATATTCCCTCTCTTATAAGTTAGCAATATGCTCCAGTATCTGTAAAGGTTTTGACTTCAGTTGTTTCAGAGTTTTCCTGAAGGGAAATAAGACTCTTACAGTAATAAGGGGCCATCCCTTTTTCTACTTCTCTCAGGGACATGTTACTAGAGATATTAGAGATTTTCCCAATGGGTTGGGGTTTGTGGGGGCAGTTGGGACGGATGTGACCTACTTGGTTACACATGTAGCAGACAACAGGTTTGCCTTTAACTCCCTGCTGACGTTGCAACTGGTGTCGCTCTGGCTGGTGTCTATCTGGATACTGTTGTCGAGATGCACCATGTTGAGTAGCTTGTCTCTCAGCAGGTGGACCATAAATTGAGAAGCGTGGCTCACCAGGTGACTTAGTTGGCTGACGTAGACGTTCTCCCTCCGGCTGGCAGTTCATTCTCCAAGGTTGACGATCTCTGCTCATGCCAGGCTGTTGAAAAGAGAGACGGGACTGCTAAGACAAGGAGCGGTTAGTTTCGAAGGTATCAGCCAACCTGGCTGCCTCCAATGCGGTGGTTAAGTCACGATTCTGCAGAAAGACTCGAACCTCTGGTCCCACAGACTCCAGCAGATTGTCAATCAGAATAAGCTGCACAAGATCATCGAAGGTAGCAACACCACTTGCTTTATACCAGCTGGTAAAAGCTTTGGTCTGCTGTCGCACAAAATCAACCAGGGATTGACCAAGCTGTCGTCTGCCTAACTTAAAAAACTTTCGATACTTAGCTGGGATACAAGTATATGCTCCCAACACTGTGGTCTTCACTACTTTATAATCGGAAAATCAGTGTCATTTAACACTGACGTAAATTCCTGTGCCTTACCAAACAATGCTGTGTGAACCAACGATGCCCAGTGCTGTTCCGGCCACCTCAAGGCTCGAGCCTGATTTTCGAAAGCTTAGAAAAATTGTTCTGGTTCGGCCTCATTGAAGCGGGGAACAAGCTGTACTGCTTTCTGTAAACTAAAGTCATTTACAGAATGCGAAAACTGCCTCCTTTCTTTTTCCCTATCAAATTCTTCTTTTGCAAATGCTCTGTTCCCTAGTCTGCTCAAGATTGATTTTTGCCAGTTCAAGTGCCAACGCCGCTGATTCACCTTGAGACAACCCTGCTGCACTAGACTAACGATTTTGCTCCGTTGATATATCATCTTCCTCCTGCGAGAACTTAGGAGTTTTTTCCCTAGCTCCCGTAAAGGGAGGTGTCTGATGTGCCATCTCTTCTTCTCGAAGTTTGTCAGTGATCAGTGAACGCAGTTGCCCAGCTGTTCGTAATTAATGCCAATGGAACGAGCAATTTGCCAACAACGCTGTAGGGACAATTTAGGTAGGTTAAATATGCCGACACCAGACGTCTGACTCGTCTAGGTGGCATACCCCAATGTATAAGTTATTTGCTATACGATTGCAGAAAACCCCAACGTAACACGTTATTTGCAGAACACGCTTAGCTATGCACAGTACGATTGCAGAATACGCATACAAGGTGGATACGCAATAGCAAAGCTGACTGCAAAATCTTCACACCGAACAGGCTAGTAGCGAGCTGTTGAACGATCACACAATAGCAAGGCTGACCATAGCAAAGCATCTGACACGCAAAATTTGTAAAGCGTTGGCAAAGCTGAATGCAATGCCAGACAACAAGCTACACTCTGTTCCACAAGATTGACCGTAGCGAAGCGAGCACATCGAACAAGCTAGTAGCGAGCGGTTGAACGATCACACAATAGCAAGGCTGACCATAGCAAAGCAACTGACACGCAAAGTTTGTAGAGCGTTGGCAAAGCTAATGCAATGCCAGACAGCAAGCTGCACAATGTTCCTGCTTCCAACTTCTCCCTAGGCTCAACCCTTTCTCTAAGTCCAGCTCCAGTTCTCGGACAGGCTACCAATTGCAACCCAGGAGTCCAAATGGCCTGTTATCCTGGGTGTAAAGGAAGCAAAATAAACACAGCAAAAAACTTTTAACTTATATTATCCTTCACCAATTTGGAACAGAAGTATGTACACTACATACACTATGTACAGCAATAGGTATTAGTGCACTCCACGGTAAGCAAGGCAGAACAGAAGCCACCAGAGAGCAGTCCGTGCTTCAACCAGCTCTAGAATGGGAATGACAAGGGCACACAGGAAAGTGGTACCCACATAACCTCTGCGATTGCCAAAACCATCTTCTCGTTGGCTGGAACCTGGGTACTGGTTGAACGACGTGGCCCCATCGTCAACACTCGGTCACCTGGTTCGCTGGTTGGGGGAAATAGCCTGTAAATGAGGGTGTGTACATGCGCCGAATAAAGGTTACATACTTTTTGCATGCCACACCCCCACCCCGAGAAGACTCAGGATTAGTCTCCCACCTCCCAGTGGTAACCGTGCCGCCATGGCACAAAATAATGGGACCGCCTTTCCTCTCTACCATCCAACTCTTAGATAGAGCTCAGCTTTTCACGTGACAAAAAGCCAAACCCTAAACTCAGAGTGAGACAGCAGACAGTCGGGCTAGCTTAGGTCCAAGACTTGGGCGGACGGTAGCCCGCATCCCCTCACTAAAAAAAAAAACCCACACCAGGGGATAAAAAAAAAGAGCTTGGAAGGGGTTACCACAAGTAACCTAACACATCCTAACCTAATATATAATTATTATAAATAATATTGTTAGACTCTTGATAAAGAGTCTGCCAACATATTTTCTTTGCTGGCAATATGTACAATTCTCAGAAAATATGGTTGCAGTCTTAGGGTCCATCGCATGAGCCTTGTGTTGTGGTTCTTCATGGTTTGGAGATATACTAGAAGATTGTGATCACTGTAAACAGTGTCCACCTGCGAAGTTTGTCCCACGTATACATCAAAGTGCTCCAAAGCCAGTACCAGCACGAGGGATTCTTTTTCAGTGGTAGAGTAAGCCCTCTGATGCAGCTGGAACTTTGCAGAGAAGAAGGCTACAGGCTGCAACTCCTTGGCCCCGTTTTGCAATAGTACTGCCTCAACCCCAGACTCACAAGCATCAACCTGTAATGAGAAAGGTTTGGAGAAGTCTGGAGACAAGAATGGGTGCAGTACACAATAATCTTTTTGCATTGTCAAAAGCATCCTGAGCAACTGAAATGCAAATAAAAGAACTTTGTGACTGGTAAGAGAGGTAAGAGGGGCTACAATATCTGAGAAATTCTTACAGAATCTTCTGTAAAATCCTATCATGCCTAGGAAACGTTGAAGAGATTTCCTATCATGTGGAACTGGATAATCTTTATTGGCAAGAACTTTAGCAAGTTTAGGAGCAACTTTACCACTACCTACTTCATGGCCTAGAAAAGTAACAGTGACCTAGCCTAAGGAAGACTTAGATAAATTAACAGTAAAATGGGAACTCTGAAAGGTCTCAAAAAGAGCCTTAAGCCTACATAGGTGTTGATCCCAAGTATCAGACACCACAACAATATCATCCAGGTACGCTGCCGTTCCTTCAAGTCCTTTAATAGCCTGATGGATAAGTTTCTGGAATGAAGAGGGGGAGTTTTTCATTTCAAAGGGGGTAACTGTATTGATAATGACCTCCTGGAACTACGAAGGCAGAGATTTCCTTCGCCTTATCCGTCATAGGTACCTGATAGTAACCTTTAAGGAGATCTAACTTGGATACAAAAGTAGCCTTGTACACAAAGTCGATTACGTCATTCAGACGAGGAAGAGGGTAAGCATCTGTGATTGTGACCTTATTCACCTTACGGTAGTCTGTACACATACGAAACCCTCCATCAGCTTTTTTAACAAGGATGCACGGTGAAGCCCATGGACTAGATGACTCCTCCACTAAACCATGCTCTAACAGAAATTCTACTTCCTGCTGAAGTAGTCTCTACTTTTCAGGATTAGCTCTGTAGGGGGAGAGTTTAATATGTTTAGAGTTTCTCACGTCTACATCATGATAACTTAACGTACATTTTTTCAGCACATCCGAAAAAATATCAGGGTATGACTGTAGAAGCGCAGGTTGCTTGAGTTTCAGATAGCCCCACCATTAAAGGGCTAGGGTCCTTGAGGAGGACAGAGTTTGGAAATTTGACATTAATTTCAGAAATAGAGTACAAAGAGTCAGAGTCGTCCTCAGAGGAAGAGGACAGAGTCATTACTGGGACTTTATCTGGTGTATGAAAAGATTTTAATTGATTAATGTTGTAAGTTTTAGTTTTTGAGGTCTTATCAATGGGAGCAACCACATTATTTACATCAGATAATTTACTTACAATTTGCATAGGTCCCGTAAATCTAGCTTTCAAGGTGTGGAGAGGAATAGGTTCCTGCACCAACACCTTGTCTCCTGGATGGAAGGAGCGGAATTGTGCATTTCTGTCATACCTGTTTCATCTTCTTTTTGAGCTGCCTTTAGGTTAGCCTTGGCTAACTGACGTGCCAGCTGCAACCTTGAAGACAGGTTGTAGAGTGTTGAGTTAACGTCTTCTCCCATCCATCCTTCATTGAGCACCCGAAGAGGACCTTGTACATTGTGCCCAAAGATCAGCTCAAACGGACTAAACCCGGTAGACTCTTGCACCGTTTCTCGTACTGAGAACAGCAACAAAGGTAATGATTCATCCAAGTCTGTAGGAAAACACATGCAAAAATTTCTCATCATGGTTTCTAACGTCTGATGGAATCTTTCCAAGGCGCCTTGGGACTGAGGATGGTAGGCAGTGGATAAGTTGTGGATTATCCCTAACCTAGTTAATGCTTCCCTAAATGCTTTGGCAGTGAAGTTAGTACCTTGATCACTTTGAATAGTTTTTGGAATGCCAAAACAAGAAATAAATATTGTTAAAGCTTTGAGAATAGCTTTAGTATTAATACTGCGCATGGGAATTGCTTCAGGGTATCTAGTTACTCTATCCATAATGGAAAATAAATACTGATTTCCCGACTCTGACCTAGGTAGTGGACCTACACAATCTATAATTAAATCTGCAAAAGGTTCTCCATTAGCAGGTATAGGTTTAAGAGGTGCAGGTTTAATGGAATGTCCAGGTTTCCCTACTTGCTGACATTCTCGGCAACACCGGATATGATTCTTAACATCCTGCTTTAATTTTAACCAATAAAATTCTTTTGTGATTCTATATAAGGTTTTAGTAATTCCTAAGTGACCTCTTAATGAAGTATTGTGAGTTATATTCAATATTTGAGGTCTAAACTTTGTTGGAACTACTAACTTGTCAGACAATTGCCGGCCCTCTATCTCCTTGCCAGTCTCAGTGCAGATCAAATAGTCGTTTTTAGGTTCTTACTTGACCGTATGATCCAAAGAGGATTTAACCATGGCTGCCTGAAAAGCGAAATTTAAAGAATGGTCCTTTCGTTGTTCCTCCCAGAAGGACAGTCCCTTGGGCATGGAAACAGAGATATCTGGCAATCCTGCAACCCTGGAATAGGAAGACTTGATCTGGGTCTGTTCACTTGATCTACGAGGCTCTGGCCAGTTTTCATCGTAAAACAATGTGGCTATTCCGAGACAGGAGTCGTCCAAGGATAGGTCAACATTCTCGCCAAACAACCCTTGGGATGTTGCCCGAGTTATGGCAACCACTGGAGAATTAATC
>NW_027196651.1:60000-82759 GCF_038502225.1 Cherax quadricarinatus | reverse complement strand
AATACCATTGGCCTCGGAGAATTCTGTAGGCCAGTCAACAGTCTCTAGGTCAGCTGTGAACTTCCTTACTGAGGCCTCGTCATGGAGTCTAAATGAGACTTTGTTGTATTCAAGTGGTGGTTTACTAATGTTTGTCAGGAGGAAGGTACGATAGTGGTCTGTAGTGCTATCTGTGATTATCCCTGATTTAAGGGGGGCTATTATATTGGTCCATATGTGGTCTATTATGGTTGCACTTGTCTCAGTGAGCCTGGTTGGTTTAGATATTGTTGGTATGAGAAGTGTGTTGTTCAAATTATAAATAAATAAATAAATAAATAAATAAATAAATATTGTTGATGAAATCAGTTACAGGCTGATCATCTAGTAAGCCAAGGTTGATGTTGAAGTCTCCAGCTAAGAGAAGGTGGTGCTTATTCATTTGTCTGTTTGTTATTAGTGACTTTAATATCTCACTGAAATTTGGGATGTTTGTGTGAGGTATCTGGTAAATGGCACCGGAGCCTTCACCAAATTCAACTTCAATAACAAGAACATAAAGTGGGACCAAGTAAACCAAGTCCTAAACAATATAAGCTGGGTAGATAGACTAAGCAACACAGACCCCAACTTATGCCTAGAACAAATTAACTCTGTGGCACTCAATATATGCTCAAGGCTTTTTCCTTTAAGAAAAACGAGTAGATGTAAAATAGAAAGAGACAGGTGCTCCCTTTACAGGTGACAGAAAAGAATAACAGAGCTGCTAAAAGAGGCCAATATATCTGAAATGGGTAGGAAAACACTGGTCAGAGAAATAGCAAACATCGAACTTAAGCTAAAGGAATCTTATAGGAGTCAGGATTCGCTGGAAGAACTAAAAGCCATAAATGAAATTGAAAGAAACCCAAAGTATTTCTTTTCTTATGCTAAATCAAAGTCAAGAACAACATCCAGTATTGGGCCCCTACTTAAACAAGATGGGTCCTACACAGATGACAGCAAGGAAATGAGTAAGCTACTAAAATCCTAATATGACTCAGTTTTTAGCAAACCACCAACCAGACTGAGAGCCAAAGTTCTAAATGAATTTTTTATGAGAGACCCACAGAATTTGGTAAACACAAGCCTATCTGACGTCATCCTGATGCCAAATGACTTCAAACAGGTGATAAATGACATGCCCATGCACTCTGTCCCAGGGCCAGACTCATCAAACTCTGTGATCATCAAGAACTGCAAGAAGCCCCTATCACATGCTTTTACCATCCTATGGAGAGGGAGCATTGACACTGGGGTCGTCCTACAACAGACATACCCCCACTTCACAAAGGGGGCAGTAAAGCAATAACATAGATCTACGGACCGATAACACCAATGTCCCATATCATAAAAATCTTTGAAAAGGTCCTTAGAAGCAAGATTACCACCCATCTAGATACCCATCAGTTACACAACCCAGGGCAGCATGGGTTTAAAGCAGGTCACTCCTGTCTGTCCCAACTACTGGATCACTATGACAAGGTCCTAGATGCACTAGAAGATAAAGGAAAACAGATGTAATATACACAGACTTTGCAAAAGCCCTCAACAAGTGTGACCATGGTGTAATAGCGCACAAAATGCATGCTAAAGGAATAACAGGAAAAGTTGGTAGATGGATCTATAATTTCCTGACAAATAGAACACAAAGAGTAGTAGTAGTCAACAGATTAAAGTCTGAGGCAGCTGCGGTGAAAAGCTCTGTTCTGCAAGGCACAGTACTCGCTCCCATCTTGTTCCTCATCCTCATATCTGACATAGACAGGGATGTAAGCCACAACACCGTGTCTTCCTTTGCAGATGACACCCAAATCTGCATGACAGTGTCTTCCATTGCAGAAACTGCAAGGCTCCAGGCGGACATCAACCAAATCTTTCATTGGGATGCAGAAAACAATGTGAAGTTCAATGATGAAAAATTTCAGTTACTCGGATTTGGTAAATGTGAGGAAATTATAACTTCATCAGAGTACAAAACAAATTCCTGTCATAAAATAGAGCGAAAAACCAACGTCAAAGACCTGGGAGTGATCATGTCGGAGGATCTCACCTTCAAGGACCATAACATTGTAACAATCGCATCTGCTAGAAAAATGACAGGATGGATAATGAGAATCTTCAAAACTAGGGATGCCAAGCCCATGATGACACTCTTCAGGTCACTTTTTCTATCTAGGCTGGAATATTGCTGCACACTAGCAGCACCTTTGACGGCAGGTGAAATTGCTGATCTAGAAAATGTACAGAGAACCTTCATGGCACACATAACTGACATAAAACACCTCAATTACTGGGAGCGCTTGAAGTTCCTGAACCTGTACTCCCTGGAATGCAGGCGGGAGAGATATGTAATTATATACACCTGGAAAATCCTAGAGGGACTAGTACCAAACTTGCACATGAAAATCACTCCCTATGAAAGCAAAAAACTCGGCAGACGATGCAACATCCCCCAATGAAAAGCAGGGGTCGCTAGCATGTTAAGATACAACACAATAATTGTCAGGGGGTCAAGACTGTTCAACTACCTCCCAGCATACATAAGGGGGATTACCAATAGACCCCTCACTGTCTTCAAGCAGGCACTGGACAAGCACCTAAAGTTCGTACCTGACCAGCTGGGCTCTGGTTTGTATGTTGGATTGCGTGCAGTCAGCAGTAACAGCCTGGTTGATCAGGCCTTGATCCACCACCATGGCCCATGGAACTCTCTCCAGGTAAATTCCTGGTGTGAAAATCTTGTCCCCAAGTCCCAAGCAGTTTTTTCCCATGCACAAAACATCCTAGCATGTACTGTAAACATTGATTTAACTTGCAGTTTGATGAGAAAATATAAAATAGCAAACTACAGGTCGTCCATCACTTATCTGGCATCTTTATGACCTGTAGTGTGCCGGATTAGTGAGGTTGCCGGATTACTTATCAATAGAGAGACTGCTACATCTTCCTCATTTTCATCACAATTTTCTCTTCCACTGGCTTGCTGCTGTGGATTTACAATTATCTGCACAATTTCTGAGCCAGTATAATGATGAAATTTTAAATTATGCTAGCCGATATTAGTGCCGGATTACTGATGGAACCAGATAACTGATTGCCTGATTAGTGATGGCCGACCATTTTACCTGGAAAGAGTTTTGGGGGTCAAAGCCCCTGTGGCCTGGTCTGTGACCAGGCCTCCTGGTGGCTCAGAGCCTGATCAACCAGGCTGCTACTGCTGGCTGCATGCAATCCAACGTACGAGCCACAGCCCGGCTGGTCAGGTACCAACTTCATGTGCTTGTCCAATGCCTGCTTGAAGACTGCCAGTGGTTTATTGGTAATCCTCCTTATGTATGCTGGGAGGCAGCTGAACAGTCTTGGGCCCCTGACACTCATTGTATTATCTCTTAACGTGCTAGTGATACCCCTGCTTTTCATTTGGAGGATGTTGCATTGTCTGCTAAGTCTTTTGCTTTCATTGTGAGTGATTTTCGTGTGCAAGTTCGGTACTAGTCCCTCTAGGATTTTCCAACTGTACATAATCATGTATCTCTCCCGCCTGTGTTCCAGAGAATACAGGTTCATGAACTTCAAGCGCTACCAGTAATTGAGGTGTTTTATCTCCGTTATACGCACTGTAAAGGTTCTTTTTACATTTTCTAGGTCAGCAATTTCACCTGCCTTGAAAGGTGCTGTTAGTGTGCAGCAATATTCCAGCCTAGATAGAACAAGCAACCTGAAGAGTGTCATCATGGACTTGGCATCCCTAGTTTTGAAAGTTCTCATTATCCATCCTGTCATTTTTCTAGCAGCTGCGATTGATACAATGTTATGGTCCTTGAAGGTGAGATCCTCCAACATGATCACTCCCAGGTCTTTCACGTTGGTTTTTCATGATCACTCCCAGGTCTTTGACGTTGGTTTTTCGCTCTATTTTATGGCCGGAATTTGTTTTGTACTCTGATGAAGTTTTAATTTCCTCGTGTTTACCATATCACCATATCAGAGTAATTGAAATTTCTCATCATTGAGCTTCATATTGTTTTCTGTAGCCCATTTGGTTGATGTCCGCCTGGAGCCTTGCAGTGTCTGCATTGGAAGACACTGTCATGCAGATTCGGGTGTCATCTGCGAAGGAAGACACGGTGCTGTGGCTGACATCCTTGTCTATGTCAGATATGAGGATGAGAAACAAGATGGGAGTGAGTACTGTGCCTTGTGGAGCAGAGCTTTTCACCGTAGCCGCCTCGGACTTTACTCTGTTGACTACTACTCTTTGTGTTCTGTTTGTGAGGAAATTATAGATCCATCTACCAACTTCTATTATGCCATGGTCACACTTATCTAAGGCTTTTGCAAAGTCTGTATATATTACATCTGCATTCTTTTTGTTTTCTAGTGCATCTAGGACTTTGTCGTAGTGATCCAATAGTTGAGACAGACAGGAGCGACCTGCTCTAAACCCATGTTGCCCTGGGTTGTGTAATTGATGGGTTTCTAGATGGGTGGCATCTTGCTTCTTAGGACCCTTTCAAAGATTTTTATGATATGGGATGTTAGTACTATCGGTCTGTAGTTCTTTGCTATTGCTTTACTGCCCCCTTTGTGGAGTGGGGCTATGTCTGTTGTTTTTAGTAACTGTGGGACGACCCCCGTGTCCATGCTCCCTCTCCAAAGGATGGTAAAAGCTCGTGATGCGGGCTTCTTGCAGTTCTTGATGAACACGGAGTTCCATAAGCCTGGCCCTGGGGCAGAGTGCATGGGCGTGTCATTTATCGCCTTTTCGAAGTCATTTGGCATCAGGATAACATCAGATAGACTTGTGTTAACCAAATTCTCTGGCTCTCTCAAAAAAAATTCATTTTGATCTTTGACTCTCAGTCTGGTTAGCGGCTTGCTAAAAACTGAGTCATATTGGGACTTGAGTAGCTCACTCATTTCCTTGCTGTCATCTGTGTAGGACCCATCTTGTTTAAGTAGGGGCCCTGTATTACCAAAGAAGGTTCAGTCTTGTGAAAAATACGAATGGTTATCCCAAGTGATTCCATACTTTATGCTTTTTGTTCTTTTTCATTCTGTAGAAATTGGTATATTTTCGCCCCTGTTTATTTGCATTAAAGAAAATTTACCTACTTTATATTTAATGTATGTTTTTTTTTTTTTTTTTTCAAAATATTAAAAATATCCTCATTTGAGTGAAAGAGATTTTGGTAAGGCTACGTATATTCATACTGTGCCTAACATAAGTGTGATGCTGAACCTCATTCCAAGATTCTAGTAGCTCACAGATTACCATTAGTCTTGCACTGTGCACAGAGACTCGTAAATGGTGCTCCAACTATGAAGTTCTTTTATCCTGATGAGCTTAGTACCAACTACAACTGTGAATGAAATGCTGTTTTTTTATTTTGGGGTGAGGAACTAGCACCCACCCCCCACAAGCACACAGTAACAGATCTAGTTTTCTTACTTTGTAAGGCCTTATTAACCCTTTCAGGGTTGGTGTCGTACTAATACGCGTAAATTCTAGCACCTTCAAATCTAGGGAGAGAAAGCTGGTAGACCTACACATGAAAGAATGGGTCTGCATGGTCAGTGTGCACAGTATAAAAGAAATCCTGCAGCATACAGTGCAAAATGAAAAAAAAAAAAACTCCAACAGTGTTTTGGCTTAAAACAGCAAATTTGCTGTGTATTTTCGTATGGTATTTATGGTTGTATTCTCATTTTCTTTGTCTCATTCGATAGAATGGAAGATATATAGAGATGGTTGCGATTGGTTTCAAGATGATAAGCACTTTGAAATTGAACTCATAATAGCGAAAATGTTCAATTTTTACCAGTGTTCAAGAGTAAACAAATCATGCCTTACATCCAATACACATCAAATGGCAAGTCTAATATTCTTTCACAAGTGCCCTGATATTATTTATACTGTTTTTACAATGATGCAGTGGTACACATAACAGTAAATCATCCATTTTTGTGTGAGAAAAATTCAAAATGGAAAGCAAAAGTAATGTAAGAGGGGACAGGAGATGTGACTAATGAACAGATAAAATGTTATTTTAGTGTCAGGAATGTCTGTCTTGTTTATTCTGGACCCTATTTTAAAATTGGCATATTTTGCAATGTGTGTGAAATTGGCCAAATTGCCAGATTCTGACTGCTTTATTGGGTAGTTGAAAGCAGTAAATGGGCAGTTTCTTGTACTCAATCGATACAACAACTGGAGTTATAGTAAAATAACTATGATTTTAGTAGACAGGAACATTGGAAATGGCTGAAAATAGGGATCAAAGTGGGTGAAATTGCAGGTGTAAATATCGTTGAGACCATTAACTTTGTAAGAGCATAATTCCTTAAGTTTTCCATCAAATTTCATACCTTTGGTGTCATTATGATCGGTAAAAGATTCTATTATTTCATAAGAAAAAAAGTTTTTTTTTTTCCCCCAAATTTTTTTTACCTTGAGAACGAGTTTGGGAGAGGGCCTCTCGACCCTGAAAGAGTTAACCTGAGGACCATCAGACTGCAGGTTGGAGGCTCAGCACTCCATATTATTAAATTCATTTATTGAGAATTTTGATTATAATGACTAGTGCCTCAAAAGTGTTTCAAGTTGTCATTATCACTCACAGAAACCTTTTTATGATAAAAAAATTCCTTGGTTTCAGTGCTTCTTTTGATCCTTTGAAGTACAATAGTAGAGCATTGGATTGATATAATTGAAGAATACCAGACCATGATTTTTAAGGTTCTTTATTATGCTTAATTGATACATATGTTTATAATGAACCTTCAGCACATACACACATTTTTGCATAAATTTTGTTCACATAATTTTCAGTGATACATAGAAATGAAACATTATTCTCACTTGAGCATATAGTGTATGTTGTTAAACCTTTTGGAATACCCCATGCATGTGTATTGTAATTGTATAAACTTTGCAATAACATACAATGTATCATTTCTGTTACAGGTGCAACTCAGTTAAAGCTGTTCTCTCCTAGTCAACATGGTGCTGTGCTTATCTCTCAGAGTGCTCAGTTTGTCCAACAATCATTTTTATCCCAGCACCAGTTAGAATGTTGGTTGTTAAAAGTTTGGTCTGTCGTGGAACATCTACACCTTCATAGTGTAAAGAATATAGCTCTTGTACCTAGCAGTCATGTTTTAGATTCTGCAAAGCTAATAGATCTTTCAACTGCAATTATTGTGCAAAACACACCATCATCTCTACCTCAAGCAGCTGTACAGGCTCTTGAATTTTTAAAAGTGCAAGTAATCCCAAGACCTCCAGGATTTGTCCGGCATCATCAGTTACATGACTATTTTAATAGTTCAGATGCTCGAGGTGTTACCCAGGCTTTGCTTAAGGTGTTGACAGTGCATAACAGTCATGATCTTGCCAGGATGTTTAATAATTCTAGAAGCGATAAACAGGCTGAGGCTCTTCTTAATGTTACTGAAATACACAATCTTCAGCCACAGATTAAGGAGCTTTATAAAGAACTTCATATTTTCAAAGCAACTGATAGATATAATTATGTGACTGATGTATGTATTAATAATTGTGACAAAATATTTCCAAAGATTATTAACTTTCCTGTATGTTATCCTGAAACCTTAATAGTGCCATCCACTGAGAATCAAAGACAGCTTGCCAAAAATTTGGGTGCCACTGAATTTTCAAAGGAAGTTATGTTCCTACTTGCCCTAGAGAGCACATATTCAGACAGTGATACAATAAAACTTGTGTCTTATGTTCTAGAAGACAGATTCCTATTGAGTAGTCATATGATTCAGAACCAGCTGAAATTAGTGAGATTTGTTCCAAACCAAAGTGGACAACTTTTTATTCCTAGACAACTTTATGATCCTGAAGATGTTGACAATGATGCATTAATTTCAGAAGACCTAAACCCCCAAACCAGCTTTAAGAAATACTACCCACTTTTACGAACTTTGGGGATGAGAAGAGTACAGAATATGCCTATAAATGAATTTGTTGAGATCATCCATAATTTACATACGAAATCTTTAACTAAAAATGACAGAGTAAGCAAGGTAGCAGGTTGGCTTAGAGCTGCAAACTGCCGATCTGATTGCCACCAGATATGCAATGATGTAAGAAATGTAAAGTTTCTTTATGGTGAAACATCTAAACCAGTTGGTTATCCTAACAGCTTAATTTGGGCAACATTTGCAGAGCCATATAAACCTCAAGAAATGAAGAGTTACAGTCACTTCAAGAATACTCTGGGCTCAGTTGTGCCCCTCATACATTACTCTCTTATTCATAATGTTGCAAACATCTTTGGCTGGAATCAGGAACCCAGTATTCAAAAATATATTGATCATTTACAAAATATCTTGAAGTGTTATAATAATACAGAAGCAGGATATTTTGAAATAATAAAGGAAACTTACAAACAACTTTCAGAGTATATTAATACTTCAGATGCTTCCAATTTGCTCTCATTGTCAGCAACACCATGTGTGTTTACTGAAGTAGGTTTCAAAGACCCAAAACAAGTGTACATCTTACCACAGGAGGGAGACTTGTCATTATTACCATACATGTATCAGTTACCTTTTGAATTACGTGAACATACCACTCTTTTTCGTGCTCTAGGATGTTTTGAAACCCAGTCAAAGGAACTGTTCTTAACACTTTTAAGACAAATTCAACAGCACCATAGTTCAGGAAAATCTGCAGATGTTAATCGTGACAGGAGAATAGTTATACATGTTCTTCATAAATTAGTAAACTTCCTTCAGGATATTCCTCCATCTGAATTGTTATTGCCGGTGGAAAACAGGGATGGAAGTTTAGAGTTAATTGAAGTAGAGAAGTGTACATATTCAGAACAGTCTTGTGACTGGCTGGACAGTGAAGAACTCGGGGTAAGAGTGGTTCATAGCAGTGTTGGATCTGAACTAGCAAAAGCTTTGGGTGTAGCACCTCTAAACAAACATTTATTAGCTGATGAAGAGGCATTCATGGAGTGGGGTCAACATGAACCACTTACTACACGTCTCCACAACTTACTCCAGCAGTATCGTGATGGTGTTGCAGTAATTAAGGAGTTAGTACAAAATGCAGATGATGCTTGCGCTACCACTATTTCCTTTCTTTATGATGAACGTCAAAATGAAGATGCACGCACAAGGCTTATAAACAATAAATTGCAAGAGTTTCAAGGACCAGCATTGTGGGCTTATAATGATGCCATGTTCACTGAGGATGATTTTTCAAATCTTCGAAAATTAGGAGGAGGCACAAAGGAACATCAGTCCTTAAAAATTGGAAAATTTGGACTAGGATTTTGTTCAGTTTATAACCTCACTGATCTACCTAGTATTATCAGTGGATCTAATTATATTATATTTGATCCACACCTGACTTACCTTGATAGCAATAACCAAACACCTGGAGTGAGGTACAACTTTTCCAAGACAAGAAATTCAATTATGCTGCAAAAACTTCATGGGCAATTTAAGCCATTTAACGAAGTTTTTGGCTGTAATATCCAAAGAAACTTGAAATTTGATGGGACTTTATTTCGCTTTCCTTTACGAACTCCAACCCAAGCAAGCAAGAGTAAGATCAGCAGTGTGAGTTACATGCACAAAGACATGATAGAACTTCTTCAAATGTTTAGCAAGATTATAGGGGAACTGCTTCTATTTACTCAGCATATCAAGGAAATTAAGGTCTTTTACTTGAATAAAAATGCATCATCACCAACAGAGAAAGTTCTGTTATTTGAAAGTTTGAGAAAAATAACATTCTCACATTCAAATTCTACCATCAAGCAGAGAACAGTTAAAACTAACATGGAGAGTGTTGCAAACCTATTTAATAATAGTTTTAAGTGGAATGGAGAATATTTTCAAGAGAGTGCCTTTTCAGAAATAAATGTAATGTGTTCAGAGGAAGGTAGAAATTTGTTTCACATTGATCAGGGTAACTGGACTGTCAACTGGCTTACATCATGGCACTGTGGTAATGGAGCATCATTTAAATTTGCTGAAGTTCTTGCAGGGAGAGCTCTTCCCCTGAGTGCTGTTGCAGTGCCATTAAACAAGGAAACTGATGGCTGGCAACCCATTAAGCTTTCAGAACTTCCTGATGGGTTTTACAAGGAGAGTCATATGCATTGCTTTCTACCATTGCCAGTAACTACACCTCTGCCAGTACAAGTAAATGGCTGTTTTGAAGTAGCTTCTGACCGTACAAGTCTTAAGACACAGACTGAGGATGACCGAAGAAAAGGTATAGACTGGAATGAAACTTTGATGAGTGATGCTGTAAATGCTGCTTATTGCAGCCTTTTAACATCTTTGCAAATACAAGGCCTTAGTCAGAAATGTTCATATTACTTTACTTGGCCTATTAAGTGTGACTCAGATGATAGGCTTGTATTGAGCCTTGCAAGGCATTTTTATGATACCATTGTCAGTGAAGATCTAAAAGTCTTTCGAAACAGAGGTGAGTGGTATACTTCCAGTGTATGTATATTTTTAGAAGAATCATTTTACCAGTATGATGTGATTGGAAAAATAGCTTTTGAATTCATGGAAAATTTATTGAAATCTGAAAACTTGTTGCAGATGGTACTGTTGCCAAAATACATTCTTTCTGGTTTCAAATCTGCATATATAGCTGAACACATGATCACTCAAGACACCTTTCTTTCGCGTTTCTTCATTCCGAATATATCTAAGCAATTTGTTACTTCAGAGAAAAGAAACAAGCTGACATTACATATCATTGGTACCAAACAACCCTGTCTTAAAGAACTTAAAAGTATTTATTGCATTCCTTCAACACCAACAGGAAATTTAAGAATTCCTTGTGACCTAATAGATCCTGAGAGTACAGTTGCAAAAATGTTCACCCAAGTTGATGAGAGATTTCCAGAAGCTTTGTTTATTAAAAGCCCTAACTTGCATAGCAGCCTTTTAGAATTGGGAATGAATTCCTCACATATTCCCATAGAAATGGTAAATGGCAGGGCAAAAACTGTTGCAGAATTGACTTGTCATAATTGTGCTGTTGAAAGAGCCTTTGAAATCTTGCATTATATAAGAAAGCAAAATGATGTTGAACAAGACAATATTGCAGCAAGAGTTAAAGATGTCTTATTTTTACCAGTGATGCCCAAGCCACAACAGTGGCCTCTAAAGTGGAAAGCTGATACATTGAAAAAGAATTGTTCCCAAGTGTGTACCAGACATAGCAAGTTGAATGTTCAAAGTAAGATAAAGTCAGTTGCATTTGCAAAACCTACTGACATGTGTTTAGCAAAATTCAAAGATCTGGTAGGCAGCACCAACTTTTTACTTTGGTTTCATGACAAGAATAATGACTGGCTACCCAGTTCATTAATAGAAAAGCTTGGCATTATTGTGAATGAACACAAACTGCCAATAGAAAATGTGTGTCAACAGCTCAAAATGTTAGCTGCTCTATCACCAGTAAATAGCAACATCAGTGAGATGTGTCATAAAATATATCAATATTTTGAGTATATGATTCAGCCTCTGAATTCAGTTGTTCCAGAATGCCTAAAGGAACTAAAAAGTGAAAAGGTGTTACTTACAAATCATGGCATCGTGGAGCCAGTTTTTTTTGCACTGTGTACAGAGATTGACTGCTCGCCAGACTTGTTTTCAGTGCAGGGAGAGGGGCTGGGCATGTATCAGCTTCTAATGAAATCATTAGGCATTGAATTAACCTTTGATGCAAATGTTGTATTTCAGGCTCTTATTAAAAAAAAAGAAAAATATGAATTGAAGAAATTAAGTGAAAGAGAAATTTTACAAATTTCTAAGCTTCTTACATTAATGTTTAATGTTCAACAAACTGGTGACTGTAAGTTGCCCCTTCATCTGCTGCATCTACCAAATGCTGATGGTTATCTTTGTCCCATAGACAAGTTGTGTTGTGAAGATGGAGTTGATCTGAGTGCAGGTAAATTTAACTGTCTGCATAAAAACATTTCTTTATCACTGGAAATGACATCTCTTTTGGGACTAAAAACCAAAACCAGAAAATATCTCGAGAACTCTTCAAACAGAATACATTTTGGCCAGAATGAACCATTAACTACCAGACTTAAAAACATCCTAAGAGACTATCCATGTGATAGTGGAATTATGAAAGAACTGCTTCAGAATGCTGATGATGCAGGAGCAACAGAAGTAGCTTTCATTAAGGACTTGAGAAATCTTTCTAATAAAAAGCTGTTTGACAAGAAATGGGCACCACTACAGGGTCCTTCCTTAACAGTGTACAATAATAAAGGATTCACAGAAGGAGATCTTCGGAATATACAAGACTTGGGTAATAGCAGCAAATATCAGGACCCAGACAGTACAGGACAGTATGGCATTGGTTTTAATGCTGTGTATCACATAACTGATGCTCCATCATTCTTGACAAGAGGACCTGATGTCCCACAAGGAGAGACACTGTGTATGTTTGACCCTCACTGCTGGTATGATCCTATGGCTACTCCTGAAAAACCTGGGGTGCAGTTCATTAATCTGAATGACTTGAGGAAAGACTACCCAGATTCTTTTCAAGGATATTTAGAAAATATTTTTCTACAGCAAGAAGGCACAGTTTTTAGGCTCCCACTACGAACTGTTAAAGAATCTGATATTTCGGAACTGTTCCCAGTTTCAAAACTTGAAGAAAACTTGAAAGAGTTCCAACCTGAGATGGGAAAATGTCTACTCTTTTTAAGAAATGTTCGTAAAATTTCCATCATGAATATTTGTGACAGTGGGGAGTGCCTTACTGAGTACTCAGTTGAATCTTTCATCCAACAACAAAATGAGGTTTCAGTGCTACAAAATATGATAGGAAATAGAAATCTTATTAATCAAAAGTGTAATTCTGTCTTTAATATAGATATGGTGAGAGCATCCTATATAATGAAAATTGCAGACTCAAAAAAGGCTGAGTACTTGTGGTATATTGTTCAACAACTTGGGGCAGAAAAGAAAGACACTGTGCCAGAAATAGTGAAAGATGCTTTTTCCCATAAGCAGCTCAACCTGCTTCCTCATGCAGGAGCGGCTGTTCTTCTGAAAACCAATCAAGAATATAGTCAAGATTTATTTACTACTTCTTGTTATCTTCCTTTGCCAGTGAAATCAGGATTACCATTTAGTGTTAATGGGCATTTTACTTTAAATTCTTCCCGAAGGGATTTGTGGACTGGACTAAAGGATTGTAAAGCCACGTGGAATGCTTGGTTGATGAAGGAGGTACTTGCTCCCGCTGCTGTTTATGCAGTTGATTACTACAGGAAATTAATTTTCCCAGGAAGCAAAACTAAAATGACACTAAATCAATATACTTATAAAATGATTTTTTGCCAAAACACTTACCCTGATGGAAAAAAATTAAATTCATCTACATGGAAAAGTTTTATGAAATGGTTTTATGAATACATCATTAATCAACAGCTTCATTTCTTTGATGTTTTCATTCCATATAAAGATAATCACAATTATTCTTCTACTGAATTGAAACAAAATGTGTTGGATCAACAATATGGAGAACTACAGTGGCATGCATATATAAAGACTGGAAATAAATTTCCAATATACTTCACTAGTGTGGACACTAGTGAAAATAATATTGTAAATACATTAAAGAGGCTTGGGATGAAATTGGGTAGCCAATTTATGCATGATAATTTCTGTTCCCTAGGAATTGAATGTCAATCTCTCACACCAGATATTGCTCTTAAGTTTCTTCAATCTTGGGACAAAGATTACCCAGACAACTGTAACCCAATGATAATGAAGAGCATCAAAGAGACACCATTTCTTTGTCCAAAAAATGTGCATGATATTTTCAAGTATATTGCAACATCTCAAGACTCAGTTGAATTAGAAAGGCTTCCACTATTGCTTACTAATGACAACATTCTTAGGTGTTTCGATTCAAATAAACCAGTATTCATTTCATCATACTGTTCTCTGCTTCCAAAATCAGGAAATGAATTTTTACATTTATACATGGTAACCTTACTTGAAAATACTCTTAAAAACTGTATAGCTCTTAGTGTTCTGAAGGACTTTACAGTAGAGGATCTGGCTGATAGACTGCATACAGAATTAGGTCAAGAATTTGCAAGTGATGAAATTTTGCCCATGCCTATCAAATCAAGGCCAAATAAAAATTGGTTGATGATACTCTGGGGATTCCTTGAAAATTACATTAAAAAAAATTACTGTAACTGTGATGATAAAACAACCAATGAAATTAACTGGATGAAAGGTAGGAAATATATTGAGATGGCTCTTGGGGACTGGGCATTGTACCCCTGTAAATATAACAATACTGAATATCTCACTGCAGCAAAAAATGCCTACAGAATTTTAGACACTCGCCATCATCCACCTTCTGTTTTCAATTCCTTGCCTATTCCTCATCCATGTAATGGATTACCATGTCCTGGTCTAAATCTAACAGCAACTTTAGAAAATCCTTTGCTTGTGTTAGATAACCTTTACTTTCACAGAAAGAGAATTGCTGAGTATGTTTGTCATAGTGTAAAGATGGACAGTGTTGAAAAAATTTCACAAATATTGGAATATTTTGGTCAACATTGTCAGAGAATCTCTCTCTCTCAGGATAAACTTCGCTCACTGAGTATCTTTGAAGATGCTTCAGGAGTAATGCAGAAATTAAAAGACAAAAAAATTATTGTACCAGATTCATCAGAACTTTCCTGTATAGAGTTAGGAAAAATTGTAAATAATGACAATATTGTTATTTTGAAGGCAGCTACATCAGAACATATGACAAATATGTACAAATACCTGAATGCAGATTATATGGATGACATGGAAATTTATGCTACAATAATTTTGCCAAAATTTACTTATTTATATGAACCTCAGAGAGCCTATTTTCTCACATTCTTACGAGATAAACTAAATGAAACACAATACAAGAGTGAAGACAACTGGAATCCAAGTCAGAAGAAGGCTGTTTCAACATTGAAAATAACTCCCATTATAGAGTTTAATGGAAGATTAGTAACAGTAGATCATTTCTATGATCCCTTTAATCCAGTATTCAAGGTCATGAAGAAGTGCAATTTGCCACCTGAATGGGTAAAAAAAGAATGGCACTACTTTCTCAAAGTTGCTGGCATGATACATGAATTAACTCCTGAAATGTTTATACAGTATGCTAGTTCTTTATCATCTAGTGATTCTGAGGTGAATATAAAATCTCAAATTCTTACTGAACACCTTTTTGACAATTATGAAGCATTAAGGTGCAAGTTTTCTGAGATAAGAAGCATTGAATTTCTAATACCAGGGATTTGTGAAAGACTGGAACAGATTTTTCCACATTTTAGAACAGCTTCTGGTTTGGTGTCTTTTTCTAATAGTGTGGTATTGAAATTTTCTGACATTTCATGGACAACTACAAGCCTCTTGCCAAAATATGCAACATCATATAATGATATAATTAGAAACAACTTAAAAATCTTGGAAATTCCCCCAAAAGAAAAAGTTTTTGAACACATTCATAAACTCTGCCGTTTTTTGAAGTTTAAGGGAAAAAACTTAAAGTCAGATATAACATGTGTAATGGAAAGTATTTATCAGTATTTACAAGATTCCCTAGACAATGCTGATGATATACTTGCTTACCAGTGTACTCCAATAGTGCATTTACCCAAACACAATACTTTTTCTACTGCTGATTTAGTAATTGAAAATTTACAATATGAAATTATTCCATATATTTATAAAGCACCAGTTACATATGGAAAATACTTTGACCTTTTTAAGCGTCTTGGAACTCTTGAAGTTGCCACTTGTGATACATATGCAGAGGTTTTAAAGATGATTTATGAAAAAAGTCAACAGCAAATATTGCATCCTGAGGAATCAAAATGTATGAAGCTGGCTCTTCAAGGATTGTTGGAAAACATTCAGGAGCTTAAAAATCTTACAGTGTCTGAGCTATATTTACCAACAAATGAAGGTAGACTGGAAAAATCTTCTGAGATGTATTTGGTAGACATTGATGAAAATTTAACTGATATTAAAGGAAAATTTAGTGAATCAACATTTACAGGATTTAAAGACCTAGATATATCAATGAATGATGCTGAATTTGTAAATTGTTTGCCAAAGAATTTGAAGCCTAAGTTGCTGTCTCATGTTGTGAAAGAAGAACTTGATAGTGGTTCTGAGGAAATTTCATCAAGATTACTTCAACAGGTTAGAGAGTTTTTGAATTCAGATTGTTTTAAGAATGCAGTCTTGAGAATTATAAATCATGATTTTATGGAATCAAACGAATTGCCTTCTAAAGAATCGGAAGTAAAAAGTAGTCTTGATACAGTACATGTGAAGCAATTTAAAGAAATTATCACCATTCTGAAGGTTAATGAAAATGAGATAGGGAAAAGAACTAAACAGTTTTTTGTAAGTGTCAGCAGTATAGGAGAAAGAAAAGTAACGCTCTGTATTTGTGAGGCCATTGACAGCATTTTCCTTAGAATTGCACTACTTGATACTTATACAAATTTGCTAAATTTTAATTCAAAATCCATGATGTTATATTTACCAAGCATACTGGAACTGTATGAAAACCCACATGGCATTAACCTCCTTTTGAATAAGTTAGGTATTAGAGAATGGGGAATTACAAACCTCACACATACATTTTATCGTACTGAGGTAGGTTCTTATCTTGATGAACAACTAATCCATTTGTTGGATAATGAATTTTGTCAATTCCATGAAGGAGAAATTGTTTGCATGAAGAAATATATTAATGGAGAAGTTGAAGATACAGAAGAGAATATTTACATCATTGTTCAAGTGAAGCGTTTAAAAAGAAAACATGATAATTTATTTATGAATGAATATGAAGTTAAAACAGAAAATGAAGCTGAGTTTTGCATTATAGTTCGAGCCCATCAGCTGTACAAGTTTGTAAGAGCTACAACAAAGGATTGCAAGGATATTGCCCTAACTGATCAAGTAACTGATGATGCATTTGATAGTGTCTTTAAGGATGAAATTATGATAATTATAAGAAAACAAATGGGAGAAATATGGAAAGTAGAAGACAAAAAAGAAAGACGCCACCTCTTGAGGCGGTTGATTCTCAAGTGGCATCCAGATAAGAACAGTCATAGAGTTGAGCTCAGTACTCGTGTGATACAATATATACAACATCTGTTAAATCGGCTGGAGAATGGAGAAGATGTATCAGATGATAAAGATGTAAAAACATCAGGATATACTCTTAGTGGCTTCTACAGCAATATATTCCAGCCCCCAACGAGACAGCATGTAGGTTCCTCTGACTCAGTTGAAAGCCAAATGTCTTATGAAAAGACACCTGATTATCCTGAAGCTATGAGACATCTTAAACAGGCTGAACATGACTTTGCTGAAGCTTGTAGATGTGATGGAGGATCATCATGTTGGATCATGTACATGTGTCATCAAGTAAGTGCCAAAGATTTACTTATTCTGGTCAACATTTTTAAGTTAAAGCAGAATATTAATAACTGATTGTTAATATCATTTTCAAAAACATTCAAGATATTTAGTTAATCTTATTAAATTTAACTCTATTATATCTAATAGTAATAGAACTTCTATAAATTTCATAATAACTCATGTAGCTCAGTTTTTTTTTTATCTATATTGAAAAGGATTCTCATGATAACTTTATTCATTTTGTCACTTATAAATATATATACAGTAGGGCCCTACTTATACGGCATGTTAGGTTCCAGGCTATCGTAAAGCGGAAATCACCGTAAAGTGGAACACCCTTTTTTTTTCACTTACAAATGCATAGAAATAGTACTAGATAACAAGTTTACACTAACATAAATTAAGTAAGCAATAGAACTAGGCATTAAAAACAATAAAAAAGTAAAATACACATATAATACACTCATTACTTACCTTAAAATATTTGTAGTCTTGGGTGAGATGAGTAGTGTATTTATTGTTGGAAATCAAGTGTGGTATGTATGGTAGCCAGCCAGGCTACCATACCAGGCCACCCCACTCACACATAATATTCCATAATGTGTGTGTGTGTGTGTGTGAATATCCCCTTGACTGTTTCAGCCACCGTGTTTGACATATATATACTCAAAAATTCTAGCGGCTTCAAATCAAGCAGGAGAAAGCTGGTAGGCCCACATGTGAGAGAATGGGTCTCCATGGTCAGTGTGCACCATATAAAAAAAATTGGGGAGCCAGTGGTGCATTTTGGGAATGCCATTTCAGTAGTCCTCGTTCATCATGCCTAGCTATAAGAAATATCTGACTCCTCCACGAATCTGGGACTCTTCTCTTCCCAAGTGATGCTCTAACACAGATGGAAGTGTCTGTGAAGATCAATTTCATGGTTTTGAGGAGTTTGTGACCAAAAGCACTGCCCCGGATACCAGAAAAATGAAGGAGAATGAAGAATGAATGAGAATGAAGGAGAATGAAGAAGAATGAGAGAATGAGGGAGAATAAAAATAATTAGATAGTAGGATGGAGGGGAAGCAGCATCTGACCCCATTGTTTTGATAGGTGGTAGGGGGAATGAGTAATGAGACAATATGTCATTTTGGCAGCTGTGGAGTAGCAACACCCCTACTTTTCATTGGGGGGATGTTGCATCGTCTGAGTCTTTTGCTTTCATTGTGAGTGATTTTCGTGTGCAAGTTCGATACTAGTCTCTAGGATTTTCCAGGTGTATATAATCATGTATCTCTCCCGCCTGCATTCCAGGGAGTACAGGTTCAGGAACTTCAAGCACTCCCAGTAATTGAGGTGTTTTATCTCTGTTATGTGCACTGTGAAGGTTCTCTGTACATTTTCTAGGTCAGCATTTTCACCTGCCTTTAAAGGTGCTGTTATTGTGCAGCAATATTCCAGCGTAGATAGAACAAACAACCTGAAGAGTGCCATCATGGGCTTGGCATCCCTAGTTTTGAAGGTTCTCATTATGCATACTGTCATTTTTCTAGCAGATGCAATTGATACAATGTTATGGTCCTTGAAGGTGAGATTCTCCGACATGATCACTCCCAGGTGTTTGATGTTGGTTTTTCACTCTATTTTATGGCAGGAATTTATTTTGTGCTCTGATGAAGTTTTAATTTCCTCATGCTTACCATAATGGAGTAATTGAAATTTCTCATCGTTGAACTTCATCTTCTTTTCTGCGGCCCATTGAAAGATTTGGTTGATGTCCACCTGGAGCCTTGCAGTGTCTGCAATGGAAGACACTGTCATGCAGATTCGGGTGTCATCTGCAAAGGAAGACACGGTGCTGTGGCTGACATCCTTGTCTATGTCAGATATGAGGATGAGAAACAAGATGGGAGCGAGTATTGTACCTTGTGGAACAGAGTTTTTCACCGTAGCCTCCTCAGACTTTACTCTGTTGACTAGTACTCTTTGTGTTCTGTTTGTGAGGAAATTATAGATCCATCTACCAACTTTTTCTCTTATTCTTTTAGCATGCATTTTGTGCGCTATTACACCATGGTCATACTTGTCGAAGGCTTTTGCAAAGTCTGTATATATTACATCTGCATTCTTTTTGTCTTCTAGTGTATCTAGGACCTTGTCGTAGTGATCCAGTAGTTGGGACAGACAGGAGTGACCTGCTCTAAACCCATGTTGCCCTGGGTTGTATAATTGATGGGTATCTAGATGGGTGGCGATCTTGCTTCTTAGGACCCTTTCAAAGATTTTTATGATATGGGATGTTAGTGCTATTTGTCTGTAGTTCTTTACTATTGCTTTACTGCCCCCTTTGTTGAGTGGGGCTATGTCTCTTGTTTTTAGTAACTGTGGAATGACCCCCATGTCCATGCTCCCTCTCCATAGGATGGTAAAATCATGTGATAGGGGCTACTTGCAGTTCTTGATGAACATATATGTGTATATATATTATAGAAACCAGAAGGAATGAAAGAATGAAGACAAAGGAATGTAGGTAGGAATGATGACACATTTACCTAGGATAACTACTTAACACAACTGTCTACTACTACTATGAAGAAAACTGCTCAGACAAGGTGTTTTGTCTATGCACATACAAAAAAAAAATGCCCACAAAAACTCAGAGACACTCTTTTTGTGTGTGAGAAGTGTAAAACATCATTGTGCATGACACCATGTTTCAAAGAGTTCCACAAGCTGCAGAACTTCTAATAACATGTCCAGTGACTGTACATTTGTATATATATTATAGAACAATAATAATAAACAGTTTTTTGTATTGTTTGTGTAAACAAGTTTTGTAAACATATATTGATAATTATGTTTGTGTGCTTATTGTATTGTATACAACAAGTGTATATATGTACATTGCACCATACTTTGGTCTCACAGGCCACATAAGTTATGTGAAAAAATAAAATAGTGAAAAAAACAAGAAACCTTCCAATACAAGTAAACCAAAGTTTACTGGGTGAGCAGCAGTCGCGGCTGTTGCCATACGCGGCTCATTTTCTGCCAACTTCATGCCTCTATATCTCGGTCAGTACTGATGGTAAAAAAATTTTTTGGGGGGACTAAAACAATCAGAAAAATAATCTTAACATTTTCATAAAATAATTTTTTTTTTTTAATGTTTTTCGACACCAGGAGACAATTCAGGATTAGGGGTTTCGACAGTCAAAGGGATATATATACATATATTATATATATATATATATATATACATATATATATATATACATATATATATATATACATATATATATATATACAATATATATATATACAATATATATATATTTTTTTTATTTATTATCACACTGGCCGATTCCCACCAAGGCAGGGTGGCCCGAAAAAGAAAAACTTTCACCATCATTCACTCCATCACTGTCTTGCCAGAAGGGTGCTTTACACTACAGTTTTTAAACTGCAACATTAACACCCCTCCTTCAGAGTGCAGGCACTGTACTTCCCATCTCCAGGACTCAAGTCCGGCCTGCCGGTTTCCCTGAATCCCTTCATAAATGTTACTTTGCTCACACTCCAACAACACGTCAAGTATTAAAAACCATTTGTCTCCATTCACTCCTATCAAACACGCTCACGCATGCCTGCTGGAAGTCCAAGCCCCTCGCACACAAAACCTCCTTTACCCCCTCCCTCCAACCCTTCCTAGGCCGACCCCTACCCCGCCTTCCTTCCACTACAGACTGATACACTCTTGAAGTCATTCTGTTTCGCTCCATTCTCTCTACATGTCCGAACCACCTCAACAACCCTTCCTCAGCCCTCTGGACAACAGTTTTGGTAATCCCGCACCTCCTCCTAACTTCCAAACTACGAATTCTCTGCATTATATTCACACCACACATTGCCCTCAGACATGACATCTCCACTGCCTCCAGCCTTCTCCTCGCTGCAACATTCATCACCCACGCTTCACACCCATATAAGAGCGTTGGTAAAACTATACTCTCATACATTCCCCTCTTTGCCTCCAAGGACAAAGTTCTTTGTCTCCACAGACTCCTAAGTGCACCACTCACTCTTTTTCCCTCATCAATTCTATGATTCACCTCATCTTTCATAGACCCATCCGCTGACACGTCCACTCCCAAATATCTGAATACGTTCACCTCCTCCATACTCTCTCCCTCCAATCTGATATTCAATCTTTCATCACCTAATCTTTTTGTTATCCTCATAATCTTACTCTTTCCTGTATTCACCTTTAATTTTCTTCTTTTGCACACCCTACCAAATTCATCCACCAATCTCTGCAACTTCTCTTCAGAATCTCCCAAGAGCACAGTGTCATCAGCAAAGAGCAGCTGTGACAACTCCCATTTTGTGTGTGATTCTTTATCTTTTAACTCCACGCCTCTTGCCAAGACCCTCGCATTTACTTCTCTTACAACCCCATCTATAAATATATTAAACAACCACGGTGACATCACACATCCTTGTCTAAGGCCTACCTTTACTGGGAAAAAATTTCCCATCCTAGGTAGTAGGTTGGTAGACAGCAACCACCCAGAGAGGTACTACCGTCCTGCCAAGTGAGTGTAAAACGAAAGCCTGTAATTGTTTTACATGATGGTAGGATTGCTGGTGTCCTTTTTTCTGTCTAATAAACATGCAAGATTTCAGGTACGTTTTGCTACTCCTACTTACACTTAGGTCACACTACACATACATGTACAAGCATATATATATATACATACATACATACCCCTCTGGGTTTTCTTCTATATTCTTTCTAGTTCTTGTTCTTGTTTATTTTCTCTTATCTCCATGGAGAAGTGGAACAGAATTCTTCCTCCATAAGCCATGCGTGTCATAAGAGGTGACTATAATGCTGGGAGCAAGGGGCTAGTAACCCCTTCTTCTGTATATATTGCTAAATGTAAAAGGAGAAACTTTAGTTTTTCCTTTTGGGCCACCCCACCTCGGTGGGATACGGCCGGTTTGTTGAAAGAAGAAAGAAATATATATACATATAGGGTGGACCCTCACCTAACGATATTAATCCGTTCCTGAGAGCTCATCGTTAGCCGAAATTATCGTTAGCCGAGTTAATTTTCCCCGCAAGAAATAATGGAAATCCAATTAATGTTTCAGACAGCCAAAAGTATTAAAAAAATTTTTTTTTTCATGAAATATACATTTCCCTACAAAGAAAATAAGACATGCACAATAACTACATAAATAAATGTTAAAA
>NW_027196651.1:0-55000 GCF_038502225.1 Cherax quadricarinatus | reverse complement strand
GCAGATGAACAAGGAGGCTTTAGGAAAGGTAGGGGGTGTGTGGACCAGGTGTTTACAGTGAAACATATAAGTGAACAGTATTTAGATAAGGCTAAAGAGGTCTTTGTGGCATTTATGGATTTGGAAAAGGCGTATGACAGGGTGGATAGGGGGGCAATGTGGCAGATGTTGCAAGTGTATGGTGCAGGAGGTAGGTTACTGAAAGCAGTGAAGAGTTTTTACGAGGATAGTGAGGCTCAAGTTAGAGTATGTAGGAAAGAGGGAAATTTTTTCCCAGTAAAAGTAGGCCTTAGACAAGGATGTGTGATGTCACCGTGGTTGTTTAATATATTTATAGATGGGGTTGTAAGAGAAGTAAATGCGAGGGTCTTGGCAAGAGGCGTGGAGTTAAAAGATAAAGAATCACACACAAAGTGGGAGTTGTCACAGCTGCTCTTTGCTGATGACACTGTGCTCTTGGGAGATTCTGAAGAGAAGTTGCAGAGATTGGTGGATGAATTTGGTAGGGTGTGCAAAAGAAGAAAATTAAAGGTGAATACAGGAAAGAGTAAGGTTATGAGGATGACAAAAAGATTAGGTGATGAAAGATTGAATATCAGATTGGAGGGAGAGAGTATGGAGGAGGTGAACGTATTCAGATATTTGGGAGTGGACGTGTCAGCGGATGGGTCTATGAAAGATGAGGTGAATCATAGAATTGATGAGGGGAAAAGAGTGAGTGGTGCACTTAGGAGTCTGTGGAGACAAAGAACTTTGTCCTTGGAGGCAAAGAGGGGAATGTATGAGAGTATAGTTTTACCAACGCTCTTATATGGGTGTGAAGCGTGGGTGATGAATGTTGCAGCGAGGAGAAGGCTGGAGGCAGTGATGTCATGTCTGAGGGCAATGTGTGGTGTGAATATAATGCAGAGAATTCGTAGTTTGGAAGTTAGGAGGAGGTGCGGGATTACCAAAACTGTTGTCCAGAGGGCTGAGGAAGGGTTGTTGAGGTGGTTCGGACATGTAGAGAGAATGGAGCGAAACAGAATGACTTCAAGAGTGTATCAGTCTGTAGTGGAAGGAAGGCGGGGTAGGGGTCGGCCTAGGAAAGGTTGGAGGGAGGGGGTAAAGGAGGTTTTGTGTGCGAGGGGCTTGGACTTCCAGCAGGCATGCATGAGCGTGTTTGATAGGAGTGAATGGAGACAAATGGTTTTTAATACTTGACGTGCTGTTGGAGTGTGAGCAAAGTAACATTTATGAAGGGATTCAGGGAAACCGGCAGGCCGGACTTGAGTCCTGGAGATGGGAAGTACAGTGCCTGCACTCTGAAGGAGGGGTGTTAATGTTGCAGTTTAAAAACTGTAGTGTAAAGCACCCTTCTAGCAAGACAGTGATGGAGTGAATGATGGTGAAAGTTTTTCTTTTTCGGGCCACCCTGCCTTGGTGGGAATCGGCCAGTGTGATAATAAAAAAAATAAAATATATACATATATATATATATATATATATATATATATATATATATATATATATATATATATATATATATATATATATATATATATATATATATATGCAACAAGATCACAGTAAACAGGTGATTTCAGAATATGCAAAGCAACCACTCTGAAAGAATAGAGAAATTCCAAGCGCTTTCGTGACTACTCACATCATCAAGGAACTATAGTTCCTTGATAATGTGAGTAGTCACGAAAGCGCTTGGAATTTCTCTATTCTTTCAGAGAGAGTGTTTGTTTTGCATATATATATATATATATATATATATATATATATATATATATATATATATATATATATATATATATATATATATATATATATATATACACATATATACACCTACCATCCGACTTACGACCTGCTCAACATACATCCACTCGACTTATGACCGTGCATCTTGCAGCTGGGCTGGGCCAGCTGATGCACACCACTGTACAATATTTGACAATACTCGCAGCGGCAATGCGTCATGCAGGCAGCACCAGTTTGAGTAACCCTGTCCTATCAGCAGCATCATACTGTATTAACTGTACTAACTTGACAGTAAATTTCACCATGGCCCCTAAGATGAAGTCTGAATCTTGCACTGGAAATTGTGGCAAGAAAGGCTCTTACTCTCGAACTCTCTATTTGTTTTCACTGTTGCACATAAACCTGTCTATATCTGTCTGCCTGTATATCTGTCTGTATGTCTGTCTGTATGTCTGTCTACTAGTGTGTCTGTCTTTGTCTACCTGTTTGTCTGTCTGTCTACCTGTGTGTCTTTATGTCTACCTGTGTGTCTTTATGTCTACCTGTGTGTCTGTCTTTCTGTCTACCTGTGTGTCTTTCTGTCTACCTGTGTGTCTTTCTGTCTACCTGTGTGTCTTTATGTCTTCCTGTGTCTGTCTTAATGTCTACCTGTGTCTGTCTGTCTACCTGTGTGTCTGTCTTTCTGCCTGTGTGTCTGTCTTTCTGTCTACCTGTGTGTCTGTCTTTGTCTGCTTGTCTGTCTCAGAGCCACCCATTAAGAGTGTACTTGGTCTTGAAGATGCCATATTAGTAATGATAATAACAATAATAATCACTGAGGCACATTAAATGTGTATAAAACGTTAATATAGACATTTTGCTTAATCCATCTATGATTTTTTTTTTTTTTCAAAATTATATAATAATAATTAAAATATAACAATAGAAGTAAATTATGGTAAAAAGAATGAAATAATGATTGTACATTACATTACAGTACTATGTAGGTAGTTTATATAGGAAAAGTTTGACATTATGCCCTACCCAGCATGTCGGCAGTTTTCAAAGGTTCAACTTATGTCCATTTTGACTTAGGACCGGTTGGTCGGAACCAAGCTTGGTTGCAAGTTGGATGGTAGGTGTATATATATATATATATATATATATATATATATATATATATATATATATATATATATTACCTGCAATTTACCTGGAGGGGTTTCTGGGGTCAAAGCCCCTGCAGCCCGGTCTGAGACCAGGTCTCATGGTGGATCAGGGTCTGACCAACTAGGCTGTTACTGCTGGCCGCACACAAGCTAACGTATGAGCAGCAGCCCAGTTGGTCAGGTACTGACTTTAGGTGCCTGTCCAATGCCTTCTTCAAGACAGCCAAGGGTCTATTGGCAATCCCCCATATGCATGCTAGGAGGCAATTGAACTGTCTTAGGTCCCGGACACTTTTATGTTGTCTCTAAATGTACTTGTGACGCCCCTGCTTTTCATCGGGGAATGTTGTATCTCCTGCCGAGTCTTTTGCTTTCATAGGGAGTGATTTTCATGTGCAGGTTTGGTACCAATCCCTCCAGGACCTTCCAAGTGTATATTATCATGTATCTCTCTTGCCTGCATTCGAGTGAATACAGATCAAGGACCTTCAGCCGTTCCCAGTAAATTAGATGCCTTATCATACTTATGTTTGCCATGATTATTATAATCATGGGGGAGAGCTAAACCCATAAGATTATACAGCACATGTAGGAGGGGGATTGAAGGTATTCAGGCTCAATTCAGGGAACTGGAGCACAGATCCATTTCCCTAGATCAACAGCCCCTCGACAGCGTCAAGGAATCTCCCTTGAGGGGTATATTTGCCGTGAAAGTTCTTTGTGCATTCTCCAGGTCTGCAATGTCGCCAGCCTTGAAGGGGATGTTAGTGTACAGCAGTATTCCACCCTAGAGAGCACAAGCAATTTGAAGAGAATCATCATGGGCTTGGCATCCCTAGTTTTGAAGGTTCTCATTATCAGTCCTATCATTTTTCTAGCAGATGTGGTAGATACATTGTTGTGGTCTTTGAAGGCGAGACCCTCTGACATTATCATATATATATATACATGTATATATATACAGTGGACCCCCGGTTAACGATATTTTTTCACTCCAGAAGTATGTTCAGGTGCCAGTACTGACCGAATTTGTTCCCATAAGAAATATTGTGAAGTAGATTAGTCCATTTCAGACCCCCAAACATACACGTACAAACGCACTTACTTAAATACACTTACATAATTGGTCGCATTCGGAGGTAATCGTTATGCGGGGGTCCACTATATATATATATATATATATATATATATATATATACATATATAAATATATTTATATATATATATATTTATGTATATACACATATATATATATATAAATTATATATAAATATATATATATATATATATATATATATATATAATATATAAAAATATATATATATATATATATATATATATATATATATATATATATATATATATATATATATATATATATATATATATATATATATATATATATATATATAGGCCATAATATGGTGGCAGAGGCAGCGGCAGAAGCTTCCGCCATTTCTGTCCCAATTTCACTCTATGTAGGATCTTCCCATGTTCTTTCTGTAAGAGAAAATGGAGTATTTTTGAGGCTAACTGCAGTAGATCACTAGGACCCATAGTTAGAGAAAAGGAATTTGGCCAAATGACTAAAAAAAATGCAAACAAGCACGAGAGAACTGCCCCCACAGGGATGTAAACATGTTTACCAGTGAATAGCAGAATACAGTGTTGTAGTAGCAACTAACCTGTATTATAATGGTACTTAGTGGAGTGGAGTGACTTTCATTAGTTTCTTTCTTCTTGAAATACCAGACGTATACTGTGAATTTCATATAACCTGAAGTTACCAGCGGTCGCAATATACACAACGAGAAGCAATTATTACTACAGAAAAAGCGTCCTTCCTCCAAAATTTCCACCAGTCAACTATAGTGATAATATAGCATCTATTGTGGTGGAGACAAAAAAAAACTAGAAAAGCTAGATACAGCGATTGATAAACAAGGGTTGAGGCTCGACCGTTCGTCATTGTAGGAGCTGCCAGCAATCACCGGTTCTTCAACACGCAAGTTATATTTTGTATCAATCAAATCACATATTACTCAGGTAGATAATTTCCAGTAGATCCTTCATGTGTTAGCCCAAATCACCGACCAGTATGTTTTAAATAAGTGACCCACTGATCAGATCGGACTGGTTCCGAACCCTTGACTGGTCCAAACCCTTGACTGGTTTCAAACGGATTCGTTGGACAATAAAGCAGACTGTAAACGGATGGGGTTGTAGGCGCCCTTATTAAGGGGGGATTGAGGTTTCCCGTGCGCGGAGCAAAAAAAAATTCGGAAATATATGAAAACTGAGTTATTGTTACCAAAAAATAGCTGAACTTTCTGGCTACACGCTGGTATAATTATTATCCTTGTACGATGTTTCTAAAAGGAATTACAGCCATTTATAACAGGCATGGTGACAGCGCTGACGCAACATGTTGCGTAAGAAGCGCTGACTCAGCTTTGTTGACGTTTTTGTTACGTTTTTCCCCGTGTTATTTTTATCGTTTTCGTACATCATTTTATGTCTAATATAATACAAATTCACCATCTGAGATCATGCCAGAGTGGGTGGAGCTAATGTGATCAAGGAACCAATCGGGAACCCCTGGGAATAGTGCACAAAATGGCCGACACCTCCAGCCAACAAAATATTCCATACCCACGCTAATATCAATTATAAGGCTTATTTATCTATCATAATTGATCTATTATGATATAATGCAATATAATAATAGCATATAAGCATAAAAAGTACACCTCAAAAAAAAATATATAGCATAATATGACGCCCCAAGGAATAAATTTCTATCGATATTTCCCCTGAAGGTGAAGAGAGGGTCCGACCTCTCTCATCAGCGATGAGAGAAAACGGATTTACAATGGTTAACTGTAATAAACACTCGTAGGCCGCGGAAAAAGTGTAAAATAAAGCGAATTTTTCGGGGAAAAAAATTGTTCCCGGGCAGCGGGGGTGCCGCGCGCTGCGGCCTATATCTCGAAAGTAACTTATTTACCTATTTAGGGGAACAGCAGCTTTATTTATGATTGAATTGACTTTATTTCTCACAACAAACATGGGAGAATGATTGTTTTACGGGGTAGCATTCGTGTTTCCGAACTATCCAAAATATTTTTAGATTTATGTGGACAACAAGGCCGACATCTTCCAATATATCAAAAAAGTTATGAAACTTTATTTTTTTTTAGCAAGAAGATAAGGTTTATTTTAGAATTCTCATCGATAAGTGTTGGAATTAGAGTTGTTCTAGCAGCAGCAAGTGTCAAAACCACTTGTCCAAGTACCACTGACAAACTGTGCCCTGCCAAATGCAATTTTTCGTAAATTTTGCATATTTCATTTCCTTTTTGGCCGATATGATTGAAGCTTCAGCACAGCATACTCGATATAACCTTCTAATAGTACACCAAAAATGAACGTAATCGGTCCATAAAAAAAAGGTCGTTAAAATTCTGACCACATATAAATATAAATATAAATAAATATAAATAAATATAAATAAATATAAATATAAATCAGGAACGTACACGGTAAGCTGTCCAATATACAAGTACAGTTAGAAATAGAAATACAAATAGCTAGAGCTTCATTTAAGGAGGTTATTAATAGAGTATTCAAGAGGTTGCTAGTAGAATTACAGTAAATCAACCATTCAAATCATTATGAAGTCCTGTGTAGTCTGCAGTCTATCAAACAAACGGGCTTCCACATGGATAAATTGTCATTTTTGTGGAAATTGGTGTCACGCCCCTTGTGCAGATATCCAAGAACTAGCCTCTTCAAGGGGGGCTCCTTGGCGTGGTGAAGAGGCTCTTGGTCTGAGGAATTAGCCCTGTCGGTCTTCTTCCTCAGACCGAACCTAATTACCCCCCATTCTCCCCTCCCCTATCCCATCCTCCCCATCCTCCCCTTTTTCCATTCCTCCTCCTCCTCCCCACCCCTCCCTTTTGCCCTTCCTCTTTTTGGCCTTTGGGATTTCTCCCACAGGCGTGCTAGTTCCTAGGTAGGGGAAAGGACACCGGGGTCCAACCCATCCCGTTGAGGTTCGTGGCGGTGGCGTAGTTTGCCGTGGAATCTGGATTGCCTGGGGATGTCCCGCTCCCTCTCCGGTATCCCGGAGTAGCTTTGGGTATCTTTCGGGCGACGGGTGTACCTCTGGAAGCCACTTTTCGGATTCCAGGGGTGGTGGCCGAAGGAGGTATGCTTTGTGGTGGATATCCGGCCGCCCTCTCTTTTGTCCACCGAGGTAGCTCGGCAGATGTGAGGTTGCTATCCCGGATTGCTGGTTTACTGGCATGAAGGGTAGGGTATGGCACGGGTTCCATGCTGCATCTGCGCTACTAGCGGTGTTGAGGTCCTCTTGGGCGCGGAGGGAGATTTCCAGCCCTTTAATTTCTCCTGGGAACTATTCCTCCCCTCTCCCCCCTTTTTTTATTCTTTTTTTTTTATTTTTCTTTTCTTTTCTTCTTTCTTTTTTTTTCTTAAAAACAAAAAGCAAAGGAGTAACCTAACCATGGCAGCCCTAGTCCATGAACCCACTACCCCTGGGCCCCTTCTTGATACCGCACTCCATTCTGACCCTGCCTTGTGTTTAGACCACTCTTCGGACACTCCTGATGCCCCTGTACCTCTTGCTGGTGCTGTTTCCTCACCCGCTTCAGGTACCGGGGCTTCGACTGACTCCTTCGATTTGTCTGAACTCCGCTCTCCTTTGACTATGCTTCCGGCTTCTCCCTCTATGGTACGGCAATTTTCGAATCGCCCGCCCATTTCATGCCGGACCAACTCCGGTCCTCCCCCTAAATGCCAACATCAATCTCCTGATGATGCTCCTTCGTTACCTTCCCATTCTACTCGGAAAAGACCGACACGTCAAGCACTCCCTCTCCACGCTCAGTTTCGGACCACACAATGGACTAAATTCTTTACTTTAAGACCGACTTCTTCTTCTGCCTACCTTTCTGACCATAGTATTGGCAAAGCGCTCCTGCGTCATGTTGGTAGAGATATTTCATTTCATGCTCTCAAGAGCGGTATATGCATTGTCACTGTCCAGAATGCTACCCAAGCTCATGATCTTTCTCTCCTTTCGAATATCGATACTACTCCTATCACTATTGAAAAACATCTTTCTCTCAATTCTAGTAGTGGTACGGTCATTCTGCCCCATACCATAGTCCAACAGAATTTCCAGTCATGTGGCAATGACATTTTTGAACAGCTGGAACTCCAGGATCTCCCAATCCTCAAAGTAGACACTTATGTCCTTCCTGCCTGGGGGTGGAGACGTTACCCTTGCAATGTGGCTCGTTTAACTTTTGACAGCCGAGAACTCCCGTCCTCTGTATATGTCGCGGGACATCGGTTACAAGTTCGAAAGGTGATACCTACACCGCAACAATGTAGAAATTGCTGGCGTTTTGGTCACCCAGCAAAATATTGCAGATCTATGGCCGAATGCCCAGTCTGTGGTGCCGACGACCATTCTAATACATCTTGCAGTCAACCTCCATCTTGCCTTAATTGTAATGAAGCTCACCCTTCGTACTCCCGCCGTTGCCAGGTCTACTTAAATGAACGTGAAATCCGTTGCCTCAAAGAGGCAGAAGGTCTCCCTTATGCTATGGCAGTTACTCATCTCCGCCTCCAAGGGAGATTACCCCGTGTTTCTTATTCTCGTGTTTCCAAACATCCCCCCACTTCTGGGGTCCCATCTTCTGCAGCCTCCTCTGTTGTTACCCCTCCCATAGCCACTACAGCGTCTAATCCTTTTGCTGTCCTTGGCTCTGACGTCCCGACTACAACTCAGTCTGTTCTCACATCTTCGCGTCCTTCCTCACAAGCCCCAGTATCGACAAGACCTCGTACGACACGTAATACCAATCGCCCCTCTACTCAGAAGTCAAAAAAATCCACATTGCTCAAATCTTCTTTGCCCCTTCCTTCCCTTCTTCCACCTCCACATTTTACCTTTCCAGTCTCTGTACCTAGTTCTTCCCCTCTCTCTGGCTCTATTACAAGTGTGAAGATTCACCCTCCTCCTCGTACTATGCCTTCCACCCCCGTTCCCTCCCAAGTTTCTCCCTCTTCTGCCACCTCCCAGGTTTCTGCCTCTTCTGTCCCCCCCCACACTTCATCTCCAGTCCCTTACACTCTTCCCTCCCCCTCCTTACCACCACCCCTTCTGTTAATTGGTGATTTTAATGCCCACCATTTACTCTGGGGGGGGTCTCATTGTGACTTACGTGGCATCCAGTTGGAGGCTTTTCTCGCCTCTCACCCCCTCCATGTTTTAAATACGGGTACTCCCACCCATTTTGATCCTCGTACTCATACTCTCTCTTGCATCGATCTATCAGTCTGCTCTTCCTCCACTGCACTAGACTTCACCTGGTCTGTTCTACCAGACTTACATGACAGCGATCATTTTCCGATCATTCTTACTTCTCCTTCCTATTCACCACCTTTCCGTAGCCCTCGCTGGCAATTTGATCGGGCAAATTGGGATCTTTACTCACACCTCACTGCTTTTAGTGAGGTTCCTTCTTCATCCTCCATCTTCTCGACGTCAGTTTATACCGCAGCTTCTCATTCTATACCCCAAACCTCAGGCAGGCATTCTCAGAAGTGCGTGCCTTGGTGGTCTGCCTGTGCTCGTGCAGTACGTTTGAAACGTGCTGCATGGGGCAGGTACCGGTACAATAGAAACGCTGAGAGACTTCTTGATTTTAAGCAGAAGCGTGCGATCGCTCGCCGTGTCATCCGTGAAGCTAAATGCACTTGTTGGCGAGACTATGTTTCCACCATCACCTCTGCTTCTTCTATGAGTGCAGTCTGGAAAAAAGTGAGGAAATTGAGTGGTAAATATTCTCCTGACCCGGCTCCTGTTCTACGGGTCGCTGGTGTTGATGTAGGAAACCCTCTCGACGTTGCCATTTAACTTGGCACACATCTGGCCCGTATTTCCCGAGGGCTCCATCTATGCCCCTCGTTTCTTTCCTCAAAGTCTGCCAGAGAGTTAGTACCCTTGGACTTTTCTTCTCTCAGAGAAGAACAGTATAATGTGCCTTTTACACTTCAAGAACTGGAGGCAACACTCTCAGCTTGCCGATCATCGGCAGCTGGGCCTGACGACATTCATATTCGTATGTTACAACATTTACATCGGTCAGCCCTTGTAGTCCTCTTACACCTCTTCAATCTTATTTGGGCACAAGGAGTTCTTCCCCAGCTGTGGAAATCTGCCATTGTTCTCCCTTTCCGCAAACCGGGTACTACAGGACATGATGCCTCCCACTATCGCCCCATCGCTCTTACTAGTGCAGTTTGCAAAGTGATGGAACGTCTCGTAAATCGACGTTTAATGTGGTATTTAGAGACACACAACAGTCTCTCCGCTAGTCAATATGGCTTTCGTAAGGGTCGTTCTACCATAGACCCCTTACTACGCTTGGATACGTATGTTCGTAATGCCTTTGCGAATAATCACTCAGTTATTGCCATATTTTTTGACCTTGAGAAGGCATATGACACAACTTGGAGGTATAATATTTTGGCCCAGGCCCATTCCTTAGGCCTCCGAGGCAATCTACCATCCTTTCTTAAGAACTTTTTAACTGACAGACATTTCCGTGTTCGAGTCAATAATGTTCTTTCCCCGGACTTCGTCCAAGCTGAAGGTGTCCCTCAGGGATGTGTTCTAAGCACAACACTTTTTCTCCTTGCTATAAATGATTTGGCCTCTGTTCTTCCACCCAATATTTGGTCATCACTCTATGTTGATGACTTTGCTATTGCTTGTGCAGGCGCTGACTGTCATCTTATTGCAGTTTCTCTCCAGCATGCGATCGACCGTGTTTCCACTTGGGCCACCACGCATGGGTTTAAATTTTCAAGTACCAAAACTCACCAAATTACTTTCACTAGACGCTCTGTTATCTCTGATCATCCTTTGTATCTCTATGGCTCCCGTATCCCCGAACGTGATACAGTCAGGTTTCTAGGCCTTCTCTTTGACTGTCGGTTATCCTGGAAACCTCACATAACCTCTCTGAAGGCAACTTGTCACAGCCGGCTAAACCTTCTTAAAACCCTTGCTCATCTTTCCTGGGGAGCTGATCGTCGAACTCTGCTTCGCCTACATTCAGCCCTCGTTTTATCGAAACTCGATTATGGTGACCAGATTTATTCCGCGGCCTCTCCTGCTACTCTCTCTAGCCTTAACTCTATCCATCACCAAGGATTATGTTTGTGCCTTGGTGCTTTTCGCTCTTCCCCTGTTGAGAGCCTCTATACAGAAGCGAATGTTCCATCCTTGTCTGATCGCCGTGATGCCCATTGCCTTCGCTACTATGTACGCTCTCACGATCTACACAATCCTTCCATTTATAGAATGGTCACTGATATTAGTAGACATTCTTTATTCGTTCGCCACCCCTGTTTGCTCCGTCCCTTTTCTCTTCGCCTACATTCACTTGTCTTCCCTTCAGTTACCACCTTTATATGTTCATGTAGCATCTCACTTTTCCCTACCCCCCTGGGAAGTTCCAGCTGTTCGGGTCTGTTCTTTCTCACTCCCTTGCTCGAAAGCTCAACTGCCTATGGTGGCTTCCCACTCTCTTTTTCTTGATCACTTCCACTCCCATTCTCATGCCACCGCTGTGTACACAGATGGCTCTAAGTCTTCAGACGGCGTCGGATTCGCAGCAGTGTTTCCGGACAGCGTCGTGTCGTGCGGGGACATTTACTATCTTCAGCTAGCATTTTTACTGCTGAACTGTATGCCATTCTTGCAGCACTTATTCGTATCGCATCTATGCCTGTGTCATCATTTGTAGTAGTCTCAGACTCCCTTAGTGCTCTACAGGCTATACGAAAATTTGATACATCTCATCCCCTAGTTCTCCGTATCCAACTTTGGCTACGCCGTATCTCTACCAAATATAAAGATATTGTTTTTTGTTGGGTCCCTGGTCATGTCGACGTACAGGGCAATGAACAAGCAGACACTGCTGCACGGTCAGCAGTACATGACCTACCAATTTCCTATCGAGGTGTTCCATTTCTGGACTATTTTGCTGCAATTGCTACCCACCTTCGCACCCGTTGGCAACAACGTTGGTCAACTCTGCTCGGTAACAAACTTCATTCTATTAAACCGAGCATAGGTTACTGGCCGTCTTCTTGTCATCAGTGCCGAGGTTGGGAGACCACTCTCTCCCGCCTTCACATTGGTCACACTCGTGGGTATCTCATGGAGAGGCACCCTGTTCCTCTCTGTGAGCAGTGTCAAGTTCCAGTATCGATTAGCCACATTCTGTTAGACTGCCCTCTCTATCAACGAGCACGCAGAATTTACCTCCAACGTCGTCTTCGTTCTACTACTCTCTCTTTACCTTCCCTTCTTGCTGATGGACCCTCCTTTAATCCTGACTCTCTCATTGACTTCTTGACAACGACTGATTTACTCCACAAACTCTGATGATACTTTTCACACTCCCCTCGGCCCTTTCTAGTTCAGTCTCTTGCTGCCCTTTACCCTTTCACCATCCACTGCCCCGCTGTTATCCGTAACCTCTTACTCATCCATCTCCCTTTTGCCACCTGATGCCCTCGCTTCCTTCCTGCCCTGCAGCGCTGTATAGTCCTTGTGGCTTAGCGCTTCTTTTTGATTATAATAATAATCCAAGAACTAGCTACAAGCAGTATTAAAACAGGGAAGTGTTTTTGGGTATGCCCAAATGAGATAAATCTGTGGACTAAAATCACAAGGGTATTAAAAGAGAATAACATCAAAGCTGCTTTCATAGAAAACCTGGAAGCTTTCTACAAGAGATGGGAACATAAAAACTGTAGTCAGAAACTGTAAGGCTGGAGGTGCTGTCCTGGTAGTCAGTAAATGTGGGGCTGATAGTGCTGTCCTGGGAGACAGTAATGGTGAAGCTGGAGGTGCTGTCCTGGGAGACAGTAATGGTGAAGCTGGAGGTGCTGTCCTGGGAGACAGTAACGGTGAAGCTGGAGATTTTGTCCAGGTTGTCGGGAATTATACGCAGGAAGGAATACATATAAATGACTTCATAGGGGACAGGAGCCATAGTGGGGAAACAAGTGTAGTCAAAGATAAGATAAAACCAATATTGCAAACTAGAAATACCACAGGAAATAGCAAACAAGAGGACTCCACTAGCAATAGTGAGGATATATTACCAAAAACAACTGGTGGGAGCTCCATTGTTGGTGCTAAGGAGGATAGGAATAAGACAGGTAAACATGCACCAACAGGGAATACAGTCACAGAAACCCAAGGCAAATGGAAACCATGCCTGTGCACATACTATGCACTTGGTATCTGCAGACATGGGAAATCTGGAAAAAACAGACGGTACGTGCAACTATGACCACCCTAGAAAATGCCGTGCCCATATGACAACAGGAAAATGCAAACTCCCTTCCTGTAAGCTTTTTCACCCTGAAATGTGTACCTCTTCAGTACAGGAAAGACTGTGCTATAACTTAAATTGCCAGGCACACCATCTAAAGGGGACAAAAAGATACAAAACATCCAGGCCATGGGAAAACCTGGGTAGCCACAGCCACTCAAGAGGAAGAGGTTTTTTAGTGCCAGGAAGGAAAAAAAACTGGCAGAAATCGTACACCAAATCCAGTCATTCCTGGAGTGGAACCACAGTCGATGGCCTCCAAGATACAGATACTAATGCCGGAAAAAAAATGCCCCCCCCCAGTACCAACAATACCACCAGTCCGATGACATTCTTCTTTGCAAATATACAGGGTCTAAAGCCAGCAACAAACAAAATACCTCTCATCCGTGAACTGCTTGCAGAGGCAAAGGCAATGTTCGCGGCTTTCACTGAGACCCACATAAAGGATCACTTGGACAACGAAATATGGATCCCAGGTTACAACCTATACAGATATGACAGAGTGAACAGGCAAAAGGGGGGGGGGGTTGGCCTGTACATTGCAGAGTCACTTGTTTGCACAGAACTGCTTAATGCCTCAAATGATGTAGTGGAAATTTTAGCAGTGAAGGTCAAGAACCAAAATCTAAGTCATTGTGGTAGTCTACAAGCCTCCGGATGCACCATCCCAGCAATTCCAGGAACAGCTGTTAAAAATTGACCACTGTCTGGAAAATCTTCCAGCTCCTGCACCCAACATCTTGCTCTTGGGGGATTTCAACTTAAGGCACCTAAAATGGAGGAATATAGCAAATAATATTGTTGCAGTAATAACACCAGGAGGCAGCTCTGATGAAAACTCACACTCACACGAGCTTTTAAATCTCTGCACAAAATTCAATTTAAACCAGCAAATAATAGAGCCTACTAGACTGGAGAATACACTAGACCTCATCTTCACTAACAATGATGATCTGATAAGAAATGTCACCATATCAAAAACAATATACTCAGATCACAACATAATTGAGGTTCAGACATGTATGCGTGGAGCCCCAGACCTACATAATGAGATTAGTCACGAGGGAGCATTCACCAAATTCAACTTCAATAACAAAAACATAAAGTAGGACTAAGTAAACCAAGTCCTAACCGATATAAGCTGGGAAGATATACTAAGCAACAGAGGCCCCAACTTATGCCTAGAACAGATTAACTTGGTGGCACTCGATGTATGCACAAGGCTTACTAATCTATGAAAAAGGAGGAGTAGATGTAAAATAGAAAGAGACAGGCGCTCCCTTTACAGGCGATGGAAAAGAATAACATAGCGGCTAAAAGAGGTCAATATATCTGAAATGCATAGAGAGACACTGGTCAGAGAAAGAGCAAGCATCGAACTTAAGCTAAAGGAATCTTATAGGAGACAGGAATCGTGGGAAGAACTAAAAGCCATAAATGAAATCGAAAGAAACCCAAAGTATTTCTTCTATGCCAAATCAAAGTCGAGAACAACGTCCAGTATTGGGCCCCTACATAAACAAGATGGGTCCTACACAGATGACAGCAAGGAAATGAGTGAGCTACTCAAGTCCCTTTCTTATTCCCGTGTTTCAAAACGTCCCCCCACTTCTGGTATCCCATCTTCTACACCCACCTCTGTGGTTACCTCTCCCATAATCACTCCTGTATCTAATCCTTTTGCTGTCCTCGGCTCAGACGTCCCTACTTCAACGCCTCAGTCTAATCTCGCTTCTTCGAGTTCTCTCTCACAAGCCTCAGTATCGACGAGACCTCGTACGACACCTCCTCCCAATCGTCCCTCTACTTCTCAAAAGTCAAAAAAAGGTCTGTTAACACCTCCTACCCATCTTTCACCTCCCCATTTTACCCTCACTGTCTCTGTCCCTGGTTCTTCCCCTCTCACTGGCTCAGTTACAAGTGTAGAGGTTCACCCTCCTCCTCGTACTGTACCTTCCTCCCCTGTTCCCTCCCAAGTTTCTTCCTCTTCTGCCACCTCCCAGGTTCCTGCCTCTTCTGTCCCCTGCCACGCTTCTCCAGTTCCCTCCACCCTTTCGCCCCCCCCTACCTTGGTACAGTCCAATACAGTTCCAATCTTTACTCATCCTCCCCCTAACATTCCCAATATTGTCTCCCATACGACTTCTCTGAATTCCGAAACACTTGAAGCAATCTCTGAATATATTGCAGAGACCAAACCATCAATGGACACTGATCCACCTTCCGCTCTTTCTCTCTCCTCTGCTCCATCTGCGCAACTCCTTTCTTCACAGCGCACCGTTCCTTCGCTGCTTGAACGTTTTCCACTGCCTCCGCATGTGGACTTTTCTAACCCCTCTAGTCCGTAGGAACCCTTACTTGCGGATTTCAAGTATCTTTATCATTGCCAATCATGGCCTATTTACAGTGGAATATACGCGGCCTCAGGGGTAATCGGGGTGAGCTTCAGATGTTACTCTCCCAGTTTGCCCCTGTTGGTGTTTGCTTACAGGAACCAAAATTACACTCTGCTGTTATTTCTCACATCTCAGGCTATAATTTATTGTATTCTTCAGATCCTTTTCCTGATGGGACCTTTAATGAAAGTGCCCTTCTTCTACGCACTGATATTCCGTACCATCAGCTATTTGTTCATACTTCACTGCATTACACAGCAGCCCGTATCCACTTACATAGGTGGTATACGCTCTGTTCTTTATATCTCTCTCCTTCTCGGGCATTATCTATTCCGGATTTTGCCTTCCTTGTTTCGTCATTGCCGCCACCGATTCTGTTACTCGGTGATTTTAATGCCCACCATTTCCTCTGGGGGGGGTCTCACTGTGATTCCCGTGGAATTCAGTTAGAGGCTTTTCTTGCCGCCCACCCCCTCCATGTTTTAAATACAGGTACTCACACCCATTTTGATCCTCGGACTCATACTCTCTCTTGCATCGATCTCTCAGTCTGCTCTTCCTCCGCTGCATTAGACTTCACTTGGTCTGTTCTCCCGGACTTACATGACAGTGATCATTTCCCAATCATTCTTACTTCCCCTTCATATTCGCCACCTCTTCGCACCCCACGCTGGCAATTTAATCGGGCAAATTGGAACCTTTACTCACACCTAACTGTTTTTAAAGAGGTTCCTTCTTCGTCCTCTATCGATGAGCTTTTACACCTCTTCTCGTCCTCCGTTTTCACCGCAGCTTCTCATTCTATACCCCAAACTTCGGGCAGGCATTCTCAGAAATGCGTGCCTTGGTGGTCTCCTGCTTGTGCTCGTGCAGTACGTTTGAAACGCGCTGCATGGGGCAGGTACCGGTACAATAGAACCACAGAGCGACTCCTTGATTTTAAACAGAAGCGTGCGATTGCTCGCCGTGTCATCCGTGATGCTAAACGCACTTGCTGGCGAGATTATGTCTCCACCATCACCTCTGCGTCCTCTATGAGTGCAGTCTGGAAAAAAGTACGAAAACTGAGTGGTAAATATTCTCCTGACCCGGCTCCTGTTCTGCGGGTTGCCGGTGTTGATATAGCAAACCCACTAGATGTTGCCAATGAAATTGGCAATCATCTGGTCCGTATTTCTCAGGGACTCCATCTATGCCCCCTCATTTCTTTCCTCAAAGTCTGCCAGAGAGTTAGCACCCTTGGACTTTTCTTCTCTCAGAGAAGAACAGTATAATGTGCCTTTTACACTTCAAGAACTGGAGGCAACACTCTCAGCTTGTCGATCATCGGCAGCTGGGCCCGATGACATTCATATTCGTATGCTACAACATTTACATCAGTCAGCCCTTGCAGTCCTATTACGCCTTTACAATCTTATTTGGTCACAAGGAGTTCTTCCACAGCTGTGGAAATCCGCCATTGTTCTCCCTTTTCACAAACCAGGCACTACGGGACATGAAACCTCCCACTATCGTCCCATTGCTCTTACCAGTGCAGTTTGCAAAGTAATGGAACGCCTAGTAAATAGACGTTTAGTGTGGTATTTAGAGACACACAGTCTTTGGATACGTATGCTCGTAATGCCTTTGAGAATAACCACTCAGTTATTGCCATATTTTTTGACCTTGAGAAGGCATATGACACAACTTGGAGGTATAATATTTTAGCCCAAGCCCACTCCTTAGGCCTTCAAGGCAATCTACCATCCTTCCTTAAGAACTTTTTAACTGACAGGCATTTCCGTGTTCGGGTTAATAATGTGCTCTCTCCGGACTTTATCCAAGCTGAAGGTGTCCCTCAGGGATGTGTTCTGAGAACAACACTTTTTCTCCTTGCTATTAATGATTTGGCCTCTAGTCTTCCATCAAATATTTGGTCATCACTCTGTGTTGATGACTTCGCTATTGCCTGTGCAGGTGCTGACTGTCACCTCATTACAGTTTCTTTCCAACATGCAGTTGACCGTGTTTCCAATTGGGCCACCACACGTGGGTTTAAATTTTCCAGCACTAAAACCCACCAAATCACTTTCACTAGACGCTCTGTCATCTCCGATCATCCTTTGTACCTCTATGGCTCCCGTATCCCTGAACGTGATACAGTCAAGTTTCTGGGCCTCCTCTTTGATCGTAGGTTATCCTGGAAACCTCACATTACCTCTCTGAAGGCAACTTGTCACAGCCGGCTGAACCTTCTTAAAACCCTTGCTCATCTTTCATGGGGAGCTGATCGTCGAACCCTCCTTCGCCTACATTCCACCCTTATTTTATCAAAACTTGATTATGGTGACCAGATCTATTCAGCGGCATCTCCTGCTACTCTCTCTAGCCTTAACCCCATTCATCACCAAGGATTACGTTTATGCCTTGGTGCTTTTCGCTCTTCCCCTGTCGAGAGCCTCTATGCAGAAGCGAACGTTCCATCCTTATCCAATCGCCGTGATGCCCATTGCCTGCGCTACTATGTACGCTCTCATGATCTCCGCAATCCTTCCATTTATAGAATGGTCACTGATATTAGTAGACATTCTTTATTTGTTCGCCGCCCCTGTTTACTCCATCCCTTCTCTCTTCGCCTTCATTCGCTCTTGTCTTCTCTTCTGTACATGTAGCATCTCACTTTTCCCTACCCCCCTGGGAAGTTCCAGCTGTTCGAGTCTGTTCTTTTTCCCTCCCTTGCTCGAAAGCCCAACTGTCTACGGTCGCTTCCCGCTCTCTTTTTCTTGACCACTTTCACTCTCATTCTCATGCCATTGCTGTGTACACAGATGGCTCTAAGTCTTCTGACGGCGTAGGATTCGCAGCAGTGTTTCCGGACAGCATCGTACAAGGGCATTTACTATCTTCGGCTAGTAGTTTTACTGCTGAATTATATGCCATCCTTACAGCACTTATCCATATTGCATATATGCCTGTGTCATCATTTGTGGTTGTCTCAGACTCCCTTAGTGCTTTACAGGCTATACAAAAATTTGATACACCTCACCCCTTAGTCCTCCGTATCCAACTTTGGTTACGCCGCATCTTTACCAAGCATAAAGATATTGTTTTTTGTTGGGTCCCTGGTCATGTTGACGTACAGGGCAATGAACAGGCAGATACTGCTGCGCGGTCAGCAGTACATGACCTACCAGTTTCTTATAGAGGTATTCCATTTACGGACTATTTTGCTGCAATATCTTCCCACCTTCACACCCGTTGGCAACAACGTTGGTCTACTATGCTCGGCAACAAACTTCAATCTATTAAACCGAGTATAGGTTACTGGCCGTCTTCTTATCACCAGTGTCGAGGTTGGGAGACTACTCTCTCCCATCTTCGCATTGGCCATACTCGTCTTACTCATGGATATCTCATGGAGAGGCGTCTTGCTCCTCTCTGTGAGAATTGCCAAGCTCCATTATCAGTCAGCCACATTCTTTTGGACTGCCCACTTTATCAACGAGCACGCAGAATTTACCTCTGTCGTCGTCTTCGCTCCGCTGCTCTCTCTTTACCTTCCCTTCTCGCTGATGGACCCACCTTTCATCCGGACTCTCTCATTGACTTTTTGACAACAACTGACTTACTTCACAAATTCTGATACCTTCAGCCCTTTCTACTTCAATCTCTTGCTACCCTCTACCCCCGTACTATCCCCTGCCCCGCTGTTTTCTGTAACCTGCTGATCATCCCTCCTCCCTTCTGCCATCCAATACCCTCGCTTCCTTCCCTACCCTGCAGCGCTGTATAGCCCTTGTGGCTTAGCGCTTCTTTTTGATTATAATAATAATAATAATACTCAAGTCCCAATGTGATTCAGTTTTTAGCAAGCCGCTAACCAGACTGAGAGTCGAAGATCAAAATGAATTTTTTTATGAGAAAGCCACAGAATTTGGTTAACACAAGCCTATCCGATGTTATCCTGACGCCAAATGACTTCGAACAGGCGATAAATGACATGCCCATGCACTCTGCCCCATGGCCAGACTCATGGAACTCCGTGTTCATCAAGAACTGCAAGAAGCCCCTATCACAAGCCTTTTCCATCCTATGGAGAGGGAGCATGGACACGGGGGTCGTCCCACAGTTACTAAAAACAACAGACATAGCCCCACTCCACAAAGGGGGCAGTAAAGCAACAGCAAAGAACTACAGACCGATAGCACTAACATCCCATATCATAAAAATCTTTGAAAGGGTCCTAAGAAGCAAGATCACCACCCATCTAGAAACCCATCAGTTACACAACCCAGGGCAACATGGGTTTAGAACAGGTCGCTCCTGTCTGTCTCAACTATTGGATCACTACGACAAGGTCCTAGATGCACTAGAAGACAAAAAGAATGCAGATGTAATATATACAGACTTTGCAAAAGCCTTCGACAAGTGTGACCATGGAGTAATAGCGCACAAAATGCGTGCTAAAGGAATAACAGGAAAAGTCGGTCGATGGATCTATAATTTCCTCACTAACAGAACACAGAGAGTAGTTGTCAACAGAGTAAAGTCCGAGGCAGCTACGGTGAAAAGCTCTGTTCTACAAGGCACAGTACTCGCTCCCATCTTGTTTCTAATCCTCATATCTGACATAGACAAGGATGTCAGCCACAGCACCGTGTCTTCCTTGGCAGATGACACCCGAATCTGCATGACAGTGTCTTCCGTTGCAGACACTGCAAGGCTCCAGGCGGACATCAACCAAATCTTTCAGTGGGCTGCAGAAACAATCTGAAGTTCAATGATGAGAAATTTCAATTGCTCAGATATGGTAAACATGAGGAAATTAAATCTTCATCAGAGTACAAAACAAACTCTGACCACAAAATAGAGCGAAACACCAACATCAAAGACCTGGGAGTGATCATGTCGGAGGATCTCACCTTCAAGGACCATAACATTGTATCAATCGCATCTGCTAGAAAAATTACAGGATGGATAATGAGAACCTTCAAAACTAATGATGCTAAACCCATAATGACACTCTTCAGGTCACTTGTTCTGTCTAGGCTGGAATATTGCTGCACACTAACATCACCTTTCAAGGCAGGTGAAATTGCTGACCTAGAAAATGTACAGAGAACCTTCATGGCGCGCATAACGGAGATAAAACACCTCAATTACTGGGAGCGCTTGAAGTTCCTGAATCTGTATTCCCTGGAATGCAGGCGGGAGAGATACATGATTATATACACCTGGAAAATCCTAGAGGGACTAGTACCGAACTTGCACTCGAAAATCACTCACAACGAAAGCAAAAGACTTGGCAGACGATCCAACATCCCCCCAATGAAAAGCAGGGGTGTCACTAGCACGTTAAGAGACCATACAATAAGTGTCAGGGGCCCGAGACTGTTCAACTGCCTCCCAGCATACATAAGGGGGATTACCAATAGACCCCTGGCAGTCTTCAAGCTGGCACTGGACAAGCACCTAAAGTCGGTACCTGACCAGCCAGGCTGTGGCTTGTACATTGGTTTGCATGCAGCCAGCAGTAACAGCCTGGTTACATGACTGTACAGAGAAATATAATAGTTTGGTGTACATGCCAAAAGCCCCTTTGTATGCTGAGCATTTTTGGGCACACTTAAAAATTAACTTAAGAATAGTAAGGCAATAATAATACATAGTTCATCTGGTCATTAGATGAGTTACAGTTAGTACAGGAGAACTGAATATTATATCAGGCGATGCCACATGGTTTTGATAAGTCTAATATAGACTTATTACACTATTGAATTAGTTAATAATGATTACAGTATTACAATGTAACAATTTAAAACAATTTACAATATGATGTATTACAGTTTAGTACTATTTAAAACAAAGAAATTTCTTATTACAGGTCTCCCTGAACATTCGTGAGGGTTATAGGATCAAGAGCCTCGCGAATGTTCAAAAATCTCAAATGTTTGCTGCCCCAATATATTGTAGTGAAATATAATACAATACTGCTTCCAAAACCTATTGAACCATGAACAATCATAAAACACATGAAAACATTGTAAAGTACATACATGTATATGTATTCTATATACAGGTCCGCCATCACAAATCCGGCAATCAGTTATTCGGTTCCTTCAGTTATTCGGCACTAATTTTGACTAGCATAATTTCAAATTTCCAGGGTCGCCACACCAACCTGCTGGTACTGTTTGGTGGTGCTACTTGCTGCTTAAGTCATTCTAATTTCATTTTCTCCATTTGTTATAACCTGCTTACTTTTAGCCCTAGCCATGGTTCCAATGAATAAAAGAAATGCTTCTCGTTGTGTAAAGCACCTACACAGTACATTATCCATTAAAGATAAGGTGGCTTTGAAACCGCTGTCGGTTGCCATGAACTCAGTCTCATGATGCAGAATATCCTTTCTTATAACGCTAATATCAACACTACAGCTTATTGCCTATCACAATTGATCTAATATGACATAATAAACAATATAAATAACATAAAACATGTTAAATACTCCAGAATGAATAATTGGCATAATACCGAGCAATTCGACGGAGGTATGAAGAGGATATGGTACACAAATACCCTTCTATCCAAGTCTTGGGGGCTTATATTAGAGAAAACAGAGTATAGCATAGGGCTAACTGTGATATACATTCGTACTGCACCATAAACCTGACACAAAAAAGTTATTTTCTCTATATAGATTATCACACATAGCAGCATATGTGTAGAGAACCCAAAAAAGTCAGACAACGTGGCTTATTTCTAGTACCTGGCTTGGGTTAGCCATATATGATTTTTGGTAAATATTCGATTCCCAGCTATGGTAAAAACATTGGGCGTGTTTCTTTACACCTGTTGTCTATGTTCACCCATCAGTAAATGGGTACCTGAGTGTTAGTCGACTGGTGTGGGTGTTATCCTGGGACACTGACCTAATTTGCTTGAAATACTCTGCATCACAAGCGGCTTTCTATATAGTAGTATGTCACTGATGTCAGCTAGGCCTGTATACATTGTACATATATTATTATCACACCGTGTGGCCCGAAAAAGTTTCACCAATTCACTCCATCACTGTCTTGCCATGCTTTACACTACAGTTTTTAAACTGCAACATAACACCCCTCCTTCAGAGTTGTACTTTCTCCAGGACTCAAGTAATCCCTTCATAAATGTTACTTTGCTCACACTCCAACAGCACGTCAAGTATTAAAAACCATTTGTCTCCATTCACTCCTATCAAACACGCTCACGCATGCCTGTAGTAAATAAAGATATTATTATTATTTACCAGTAGTTTACCTGGAGAGAGTTCCGGGGGTCAACGCCCCTGTGGCCCGGTCTGTGACCAGGCCTCCTGGTGGATCAGAGCCTGATCAACCAGCCTGTTACTGCTGACTGCACACAAACCAATGTACGAGCCACAGCCCGGCTGGTCAGGTACCGACTTTAGGTGCTTGTCCAGTGCCAGCTTGAAGACTGCCAGGGGTCTATTGGTAATCCCCCTTATGTATGCTGGGAGGCAGTTGAACAGTCTCGGGCCCCAGACACTTATTGTATGGTCTCTTAACGTGCTAGTGACACCCCTGCTTTTCATTGGGGGGATGTTGCATCGTCTGCCAAGTCTTTTGCTTTCATTGTGAGTGATTTTCTTGTGCAATTTCGGTACTAGTCCCTCTAGGATGTCATTATTATTATTGCTGTTGTTATTTTCTCAATTGTTTGTTGGGTTATCTTATTGAAACTTGGGCAATGTATGATGGAAAGATACTTCTTACTGTACACCAAAAATGAAAATGTCTGCCTGCCAGTCCAAATTCCAATACGGAGTCAAGAATGGGTTGACATTATTTATACAGTTATTACAATAATGCAGCAGTCTGCATAACAGTAAATCTTCTATTTTTTTGTGAATAAAAATTTCAAATGGAAAGCAAGAGTAATATATGAGGGGCCTGGAGCCGTGACTAATGAACAGAGAAAATATTATTTTAGTGCCAAGAATGTCTGCATTGTTTATTCTGGACCCTATTTTGAAACTGGCATCTTTTGAAATTTGTGTGAAATTTGCCAAATTGCCAATTTCTGACCACTATATTGGGTAGTTGAAATAAGTGAATGGGCGGTTTCTTGTACTCAGTTGACAGACTAGAAGTAAATAAGTTTATTTAGGTATACACAAATACAGTTACATAGATTATACTACATAGCAGTGTATGTATAGAGAACCTAGCATAACCCAAAAAAGTGAGACAAACTGACTTATTTCCAGTACCTGGCTTGGGCTTGCCATATATGATTTTTGGTAAATATTTTTTTCTCTCAGTTGTTTGTTGGGCTGTCTTATTGAAACTTGGGCAATGTATGATGGAAAGATGCTTCTTAACGTACAACAAAAATAAGAAAGACGGAGGACAAATAAGGGAGTTCACTTCTCAGCCAATTGCCGCCTCTTTGCCGTATATTTTCGCATGGTTTTTGTGGTTGTATTTTCGTTTTTTTTGGTCTCATTTGATAGAATGGAATATATATGGCTTTCATGACGAAAAGTACCTTGAAATTGAGCTCAAAGTAGTGGAAATGTTCGATTTTAGCCGATGTTCAGTGAACTTTAAGTCAAGCTGGTTAATTTTATTAAGTGTATTCTAACCTAACCACTCTGTAATCCGGCAAACTCAGTAATCCGGCACACTACAGGTCCCAGTTATGCAGGATTTGTGATGGAGGACCTGTACATACATGCTCTTCTCACTCATATATTTGTCCAATCAGGTAGGTGATCTTGGTTGCCAATATGACGTTTTTCAGAGCATAGTTCTAGCTGCCCAGACAACTTTTGTTCAGAGTAGGGAAATTAGATCTAACAAAAATGATCCCAAATGGATGAACAATAGATTAAAACATCTCATTGGTCAAAAGAGAGGCATATATAGGCGTATCAAAAGAGGGGATGGGCAGTTAAGAAATCAATATATTGAATTAAAGAGAAAAATAAAAAAAGGAATAAGAAAAGCTAAAAGGGATTATGAGGCTATTGTCGCAAGAGATTCAAAGACTAACCCAAAAGGGTTCTTTCAGGCATACAGAAGTAAGATTAGGGACAAGATTGGCCCACTTAAGAGTAACTCTGGTTAGATCACTGACAGTGATAAGGATGTGTGTGAAATTCTCAATACCTACTTCCTCTCAGTTTTCACCCAGGAAAATACTAGCGATATTCCTGAAATAATAGATTATGTAGAACAGGATGATAAACTATGTACGATTGCAGTAACTAGTGACAGATAGAGAAACTAAAACCTAACAAATCCCCAGGCCCTGATGAACTGTTTACAAGGGTGTTAAAGGAATGTAAAGAGGAGCTTAGCATACCTTTGGCTAATCTTGTTAACATATTACTACAAACTGGCATAGTGCCTGATAAGTGGAAAATGGCAAATGTAATACAGTGGACCCCCGCATACCGCACGCATCGCATACCGTACAATCCGCATACCGCTCGCTTTTTTCGCAAAAATTTTGCCTCGCATACTGCCCAAAAACCCGCTCACTGCTCTTCGTCCGAGACGCGTCCAATGTGCGGCCTGAGCCACGCTCACATGTTCCGCCAGTGGCATTGTTTACCAGCCAGCCTCCGCGGTAACATCCAAGCATACAATCGGAACATTTCATATTATTACAGTGTTTCTGGTGATTTTTTCTGGAAAATAAGTGACCATGGGCCCCAAGAAAGCTTCTAGTGCCAACCCTACAGCAATAAGGGTGTGAATTACTATAGAGATGAAGAAAATGATCATTGATAAGTATGAAAGTGGAGTGCGTGTCTCCGAGCTGGCCAGGTTGTATAATAAACCCCAATCAACCATCGCTACTATTGGTGGTACAGCTGCTGCTGCTGCTGTACCACCGTCAGCTGCTGCTGCACTGTCAGCTGCTGCTGCTGTTGTACCACCGTCAGCTGCTGCTGCTGCTGTAGTACCGTCTGCTGCTGCTGTAGCATCGTCTGCTGCTGCTGTAGCATCGTCTGCTGCTGCTGTAGCATCATCTGCTGCTGCTGTAGCATCATCTGCTGCTGCTGTAGCATCGTCTGCTGCTGCTGTAGCATCGTCTGTTGCTGCTGTAGCATCGTCTGCTGCTGCTGTAGCATCGTCTGTTGCTCCTGTAGCATCGTCTGTTGCTGCTGTAGCATCGTCTGCTGCTGTTGTACCACCGTCAGCTGCTGCTGCTGCTGTAGCACCATTGTTGGTGTGGCTTATTGAGAATACCAAGAAACAATTAACCCCAGAGGATTTGCCACCCAGGATAACCCAAAAAAGTCAGTGTCATCGAAGACTGTCTAACTTATTTCCATTGGGGTCCTTAATCTTGTCTCCCAGGATGCAACCCACACCAGTCGACTAACACCCAGGTGAACAGGGAAAAATGCCTGGAACTAGTGCTCATATTGGTGAATTTAAAGCCAGCAAAGGTTGGTTTGAGAGATTTAAGAATCATAGTGGCATACACAGTGTGATAAGGCCTGTTCTGGAAGAAAATGCCAAACAGGACCTACAGTACTCAGGAGGAAAAGGCACTCCCAGGACACAGTGTCTCATCAGTCATTGCTGCATCTTCAATAAAGGTAAGTGTTATTTATTCTTCATTTAGTAGAGTAGTACATGCACAATATATATTGTGCATGTACTACTCTACTATTGTGCATGTATCCTTCTCTTTGTGTGTAGGAAAATGTACAGGAGGGCCCCGCTTTACGGCGTTCCGCTAATACGGACATTTCAAATTATGACCAAAACTCGCTATACGGCTCCCCCACCTGTCTTTCTAATACGGTCACAGCGGCCCACCGAGTTTGTTTACATTCTCCCTGAGCACATCTCCTTATTATGTCTGGAAACTTTCCAAAATTTCAAGTGTTTTAAAGTTATTTTATATTTTATATGTATTGTACTTGATAATTAAACTTGTGTACACCTGTACCTAAATAAACTTACACACTGTGCTGGCATGTAGGTACACATTAAAATCACTAAGAGTCTCTCTACTCTTGATGCAATAATAATAATAATAATAATAATAGTAATAATAATAGTAATAATAATAATCTCTTGGGCGCATTAATGTCGCATATTACGTTAATATAGACATTTCCCTTAATCTATCTATGATATTTTTTTCAAAATTATATAAGAAACACATTATGTAACACACAAACATGATACATGCACCCACAGTATAAAAATTTGTACAAATATATACGAGATGTTTACCAAACGGTTTGTAGAAGTGTCGGAAGAATTACGTTTCCTCTAGCCCGTCACCTGTTACTAGGGATAACTGTAGAAAAATATTCCTTTCGTATGCCTTCACTTTATAGCTATAATTCTGTACTAACTTGTACACAGTGTAAGAGTATTTGTTTCGTGATTTAATTATTATAATAATAATAAAAATAATATAAGGTGAAAGTTTCACAAACTCTTACAAATGTACATGAATGAACTAAAACTGGACACGTATTAATACCGTCTATTTCGCCTGACCGAGTGATCGTCCACAACCTGTTCAGTTTGTTTACGCTGTCTGAGCTCGGTGTATCATTAAATGTTGTATATTACGTGATATTTTTTTTCAAAATTATATAATAAACACGATACATAACATAAATACATAACAACATATGTGTAGAGAACCTAGGATAACCCAAAAAAGTCAGAGTGACTTACTTCCATTGCCTTCACTCAGAGCATCATTTCTTCTCAAAATGATGTTACATGAGAATGGGAGTGTTCTTCTTTATTTATTCTACCGTATCAATGTAGAGACAACCTGTACACAATGTAACTTGTACACAAACCAGACGTGTACACTTCGTTTACAAAACTTACCTTCGCCTGGTTTGTTTACATAACTCTGCGCCTGTACTCTCTCATGCACTCATTCTTTCTCTCTCTCATTTATTCGTTTTATCTCATTTACTTACTCCTGACCCTACATTAAGACTACAAATATTTTAAGGTAAGTAATGAGTGAACTGTATATACATTTTATCGCTCTGGGATGCTTAAATATCATAGAATAGTGTGTGTGGGTGGGTTGGCCTGGTATGGTAGCCTGGCTGACACCATACATACCACACTTGATTTCTTACAATAAATACTACTTGTCTCACCCTAGATTAAGACTATAAATATTTTAAGGTAAGTAATGAGTGAACTGTATATACATTTTATCGCTCTGGGATGCTTAAATATCATAGAATAGTATGTGTGGGTGGGGTGGCCTGGTATGGTAGCCTGGCTGACTACCATACATACCACACTTGATTTCTTACAATAAATACTACTTGTCTCACCCTAGATTAAGACTATAAATATTTTAAGGTAAGTAATGAGTGCACTGTGTGTGTATTGTACTTTTTTATTGTTTTTTGATGCCTGGTTCTATTGCTAACATAATATATGTTAGTGTAAACTTGTTATCTAGTGTTTGTATGCATTTGTAAGTGGAAAAAAAGGGTGTTCTACTTTACGGCGGTTTCCGCTTTACGGCGGTAGCCTGGAACCTAACCCGCCGTATAAGTGGGGCCCTCCTGTATATTTCATGTGGTAAAAATTTTTTTTTCATACTTTTGGGTGTCTTGCACGGATTAATTTGATTTCCATTATTTCTTATGGGGAAAATTCATTCGCATACCGAACATTTCGCACGGATTAAAGTCGCTATGCGGGGGTCCACTGTACCTATTTACAAGGCAGGTGACAGGTCCTTGGCTTCGAACTATAGACCAATAAGCCTTACCTCCATAGTGGGAAAATTTATGGAATCAATAATTGCCGAAGCAATTAGTAGCCATCTTGATAGGCAGAGATTGATTAATGAATCTCAACACGGTTTTACAAAGGGGTGCTCCTGTCTTATGAATTTACTAACTTTTTTCGCTAAGTTGTTTGAGGAGGTAGATCATGGTAATGTATATGATATTGTGTATATGGACTTCAGTAAGGCTTTCGATAGAGTTCGACATCAGAGGCTATTGAGGAAACTTAAGGCACACAGAATAGGAGGAGAAATTTTTTCCTGGGTAGAGGCATGGCTGACAAATAGGCAGCAGAGAGTTTGCATAAATGGGGAGAAATCAGAATGGGGGCACATCACAAGAGGTGTTCCTTAGGGGTCAGTGTTGGGCCCGTTGTTGTTCACAGTTTACATAAACGACATAGATGAGGGAATAAATAGCAACATAAGCAAATTTGCTAATGACACCAAAATAGGCCGTCCAATTCATTCTAATGAGGACACTAGAGCACTCCAGGATGATTTGAATAGACTGATGCAATGGTCGGAGAAGTGGCAGATGCAGTTTAATATTGACAAATGCAAAGTTCTAAATGTTGGACAGGTAAATAACCATGCCACATATAAACTGAATAATGTAGATCTTAATACTACTGATTGCAAAGAGGATTTAGGAGTTCTGGTTAGCAGTAATCTAAAACCAAGACAACAGTGCATTAGTGTTTGCAATAAAGCTAACAGAATTCTTGGCTTCATATCTAGAAGTATAAATAATAGAAGTCCTCAGGTTGTTCTTCAACTTGGTTAGGCCTCATTTAGATTATGCTGCTCAGTTTTGGTCATTGTATTACAGAATGGATATAAATGCTCTGGAAAACGTACAGAGGAGGATGACAAAGATGATCCCATGTATCAGAAATCTTCCATATGAGGATAGACTGAGGGCCCTGAATCTGCACTCTCTTGAAAGGCATAGAATTAGGGGGAATATGATCGAGGTGTATAAATGGAAAACAGGAATAAATAAAGGGGATGTAAAAAGCGTGCTGAAAATTTCCAGCCAAGACAGGACTCGCAGCAGTGGTTTCAAGTTGGAAAAATTCAGATTCAGGAAGGATATAGGAAAGCACTGGTTTGGTAAAAGAGTCGTGGATGAGTGGAACAAACTCCCGAGTACAGTTATTCAGGCTAAAACATTGTGTAGTTTTAAAAATAGGTTAGATAAATACTTGAGTGGGTGTGGGTGGGTGTGAGTTGTACCTGACTAGCTTGTGCTGCTGGGTCTGGTGCCGTGCTCCATCCTTGAGTGGAGGTGACCATACTGGGTGGGTCATTGGGCTAATCCGGGGGGAGGTGGGTCATTGGGCTAATCCCGGGGAAGGTGTGTCATTGGGCTAATCCGGGGGGGTGGGGACATGAACCTGCTCCACATGGGTCAGTAGGCCTGTTGCAGTGTTCCTTCTTTCTTATGTTCTTAAAGCTACCTAGGGTCCTATCAAAGTTAAAACCTTGAGTAGTTTCAAATTTAGGTTGGATAAATACATGAGTGAGAGGGGTTGGATTTGGGTGGGACTTGCACGTGAGTAAATAGAATTATCAAAGCTTATTGTTTGGGTAGCATTTATTTGTTAGTGTGTTGGATTTGTGAAGGACCTGCCAAGTATAGGCCAACAGGCCTAATGCAGTGTTCCTCCGTTCTTATGTTGATGAGTGGAACAGTTTGCCTAGTTGATAAATTAGACACATGTGCAACACTTAGGTATCTTTAATGAGGAAACGTTTCACCACACAGTGGCTTCATCAGTCCATACAAAGGAGAATGGTGAAGAACAGGAGGAGTTTGAGGTAATCAGTCCCTCAGCCTTGAGTCGATGTGGTCAGGCCCCAGTAAAGGGGGCCCTACTGTATATATTTTTTAATTAATATCACGTTGTTGGAGCAGGTCTTTGAGTATGGTATCCATGTAATCTGCTTGATATTCCACATCCATTAGAAACTAATATTTATACACTACATGCATACTTGTAGTCTTATAACCACATATTGATAACCAAATAAGCAAACATAAATTTTATTCCTTTCAGGCAGCAGAGAAGATTTTGAAGGCATCTTTATATCTTCAGAACCGAAGAATGGCAGCAAATTTTCAGAGTGGTTCAGCATGTCATTCACTGATTACTATATCATCAAGTTTGGAATCTAAGGAATCACTTTCCCTTGCAATTGCCTTAGATAATCGTGTTGGTCATCATACATTTTTGCGATATCCCTCAGTGAAAGGCTGTCCATGTGACCATTACACCAGTGATGATGCCAAGTACATGTTAAGCAAAACTGGTGACTTAATGAAGGTTCTTAGGCCTCACTTTGTAAAGTAATTTTTTTTTAAATTTTGTGTAGTGGCTGTTAAAATATAATGAATATTGTACTACAGTACCCATAAAAATATTCAATGTAATAATAACTGAAGGAGGGGTGTTAATGTTGCAGTTTAAAAACTGTAGTGTAAAGCACCCTTCTGGCAAGACAGTGATGGAGTGAATGATGGTGAAAGTTTTTCTTTTTCGGGCCACCCTGCCTTGGTGGGAATCGCCCAGTGTGATAATAAATAAAATAAATAACTATTTGCAAATCACATTGTTTAGTATGTAGATCAATTTTTTTAAGTTAACATTTCATGAAAGTTCAACATCTTCAGAACCTATTCCTTACATTATGCTAAAGCAACATCACTTAAAACACTTCACTGTTTATCGAAGTACATTTTAAAATGGATTAATGAATGAATGTGGAACATTATAAAAGGAAAGATTTTATTTATAATTAGTATTTTGTATGTTACTAGCCCCTTGCTCCTGGCATTTTAGTCGCCTCTTACAACACACATGGCTTATGGAGGAAGACTTCTTTTCCACTTCCCCATGGAGATAAGAGGAAATAAACAAGAACAATGACTAGTATGAAAATAGAAGAAAACCCAGAGAAGTGTGTATATATATATATGCTTGTACATGCATGTATAGTGTGAGCTAAGTGTAAGTATAAGTATCAAGATGTACCTGAAATCTTGCATGTATCTGAGACAGAAAAAAAGACACCAGCAATCCTACCATTGTGTAAAACAATTGCAGGCTTTCATTTTACACTCACTTGGCAGGACAGTAGTACTCCCTGGGTGGGTGATGTCTACCAACCTACTACACATATACATATACAGTGGAACCTCAAATATCGAACTTTCTTCGGTCCAGAAGGCTGTTCGAGTGCCTTTACCGAATGAATTTATTCCCTTCAGGAATAATGTAAATTAGATTAGTCCATTTCAGACCCTCAAAAATACACTTATAAAAGCGCTTACAAAAATACACTTACATAATTGGTTGTGTTGGGAGCAGTTCGATTTTTGAGGCTCCACTGTATACTATATGCTTTTTTTAACACATCGGCCGTATCCCACCGAGGCGGGGTGACCCAAAAGGAAAAACGAAAGCTTCTCCTTTTACATTTAGTAATATATACAGGAGAAGGGGTTACTAGGCCTTTCCTCCTGGCATTTTAGTCGCTTCTTACAACACGCATGGCTTACAGAGGAAGAATTCTATTCCACTTCCCCATGGAGATAAGAGGAAATAAACAAGAGCAAAAACTAGAAAGAAAATAGCAGAAAACCCAGAGGGATATATATATATATATATATATATATATATATATATATATATATATATATATATATATATATATATATATATATATATATATATATGCAAAACAACCACTCTGAAAGAATAGAGAAATTCCAAGCGCTTTCGTGACTACTCACATTATCAAGGAACTCATTGAGTAGTCACGAAAGCGCTTGGAATTTCTCTATTCTTTCAGAGTGGCTGTTTTGCATATTCTGAAATCACCTGTTTACTGTGATCTTATTGCATATATATATATATATATATATATATATATATATATATATATATATATATATATATATATATATATATATATATATTTTTCAACAAGTCGGCCGTCTCCCACCGAGGCAGGGTGACCCAAAAAAAAAAGAAAGAAAATCCCCAAAAAGAAAATACTTTCATCATCATTCAACACTTTCACCACACTCGCACATTATCACTGTTTTTGCAGAGGTGCTCAGAATACAACAGTTTAGAAGTATACACATATAAAGATACACAACATATCTCTCCAAATTGCCAATATCCCAAACCCCTCCTTTAAAGTGCAGGCATTGTACTTCCCATTTCCAGGACTCAAGTCCGACTATATGAAAATAACCGGTTTCCCTGAATCCCTTCACTAAATATTACCCTGCTCACACTCCAACAGATCGTCAGGTCCCAAGTGCCATTCGTCTCCATTCACTCCTGTCTAACACGCTCACGCACGCTTGCTGGAAGTCCAAGCCCCTTGCCCACAAAACCTCCTTTACCTCCTCTCTCCAACCCTTTCGAGGACGACCCCTACCCCGCCTTCCTTCCCCTATAGATTTATATGCTTTCCATGTCATTCTACTTTGATCCATTCTCTCTAAATGACCAAACCACCTCAACAACCCCTCTTCTGCCCTCTGACTAATACTTTTATTAACTCCACACCTTTTCCTAATTTCCACACTCCGAATTATCTGCATAATATTTACATCACACATTGCCCTTAAACAGGATGTCTCCACTGCCTCCAACCGTCTCCTCGCTGCTGCATTTACCACCCAAGCTTCACACCCATATAAGAGTGTTGGTACTACTATACATTCATACATTCCCTTCTTTGCCTCCATAGATAACGTTTTTTTACTCCACATATACCTCAACGCACCACTCACCTTTTTTCCCTCATCAATTCTATGATTAACCTCATCCTTCATAAATCCATCCGCCGACACATCAACTCCCAAGTATCTGAAAACATTCACTTCTTCCATACTCCTCCTCCCCAATTTGATATCCAATTTTTCTTTATCTAAATCATTTGACACCCTCATCACCTTACTCTTTTCTATGTTCACTTTCAACTTTCTACCTTTACACACATTCCCAAACTCATCCACTAACCTTTACAATTTTTCTTTAGAATCTCCCATAAGCACAGTATCATCAGCAAAAAGTAACTGTGTCAATTCCCATTTTGAATTTGATTCCCCAAAATTTAATCCCACCCCTCTCCCGAACACCCTAGCATTTACTTAATTTACAACCCCATCTATAAATATATACTTGCAACATCTGCCACATTGCTCCTCTATCCACTCTATCATATGCCTTTTCTAAATCCATAAATGCAATAAAAACTTCCCTACCTTTATCTAAATACTGTTCACATATATGCTTCAATGTAAACACTTGATCTACACATCCCCTACCCACTCTGAAACCTCCTTGCTCATCCGTAATCCTACATTCTGTCTTACCTCTAATTCTTTCAATTATAACCCTACCGTACACTTTTCCTGGTATACTCAGTAAACTTATTCCTCTATAATTTTTACAGTCTCTTTTGTCCCCTTTTCCTTTATATAAAGGGACTATACATGCTCTCCGCCAATCCCTAGGTATATATATACCTACATATATACCTATATATTATATATGTATATATATATATATATATATATATATATATATATATATATATATATATATATATATATATATATATATATATATATATATGCAAAACAACCACTCTGAACGAATAGAGAAATTCCAAGCGCTTTCGTGACTACTCACATTATCAAGGAACTATGAAAGTGAAGCATCCAAGGAAGCTATATAAGGGGTCCGGCCAGCACCTCACTATCAGATCCCACAACGGTTAAACACGTGACGCGCGGCGAGCCAACTTGGATAGGTCCTTTGCACAACTCACCCCCAAGCTATTCTACCCAAGAAAATTTAAAAATTATTTGTCCAGTGTATTATTAAATTCTTCCCAAATTCTATTAATTATAAATGGGAAGAATTTAATAATACACTGGACAAATAATTTTATATATATATATATATATATATATATATATATATATATATATATATATATATATATATATATATATATATATATATATATATATATCCTAGGTAGTAGGTTGGTAGACAGCAACCTCTCAGGGAGGTACTACTGTCCTGCCAAGTGAGTGTAAAATGAAAGCCTGTAATTGTTTTACATGATGGTAGGATTGCTGGTGTCCTTTTTTGTCTCATAAACATGGAAGATTTCAGGTATATCTTGCTACTTCTACTTACACTTAGGTCACACTACACATACATGTACAAGCATATATATACACACCCCTCTGGGTTTTCTTCTATTTTCTTTTTAGTTCTTTTTATATTTTTTTTATTATCACACCGGCCGATTCCCACCAAGGCAGGGTGGCCCGAAAAAGAAAAACTTTCACCATCATTCACTCCATCACTGTCTTGCCAGAAGGGTGCTTTACACTACAGTTTTTAAACTGCAACATTAACACCCCTCCTTCAGAGTGCAGGCACTGTACTTCCCATCTCCAGGACTCAAGTCCGGCCTGCCGGTTTCCCTGAATCCCTTCATAAATGTTACTTTGCTCACACTCCAACAGCACGTCAAGTATTAAAAACCATTTGTCTCCATTCACTCCTATCAAACACGCTCACGCATGCCTGCTGGAAGTCCAAGCCCCTCGCACACAAAACCTCCTTTACCCCCTCCCTCCAACCCTTCCTAGGCCGACCCCTACCCCGCCTTCCTTCCACTACAGACTGATACACTCTTGAAGTCATTCTGTTTCGCTCCATTCTCTCTACATGTCCGAACCACCTCAACAACCCTTCCTCAGCCCTCTGGACAACAGTTTTGGTAATCCCGCACCTCCTCCTAACTTCCAAACTACGAATTCTCTGCATTATATTCACACCACACATTGCCCTCAGACATGACATCTCCACTGCCTCCAGCCTTCTCCTCGCTGCAACATGCATCACCCACGCTTCACACCCATATAAGAGCGTTGGTAAAACTATACTCTCATACATTCCCCTCTTTGCCTCCAAGGACAAAGTTCTTTGTCTCCACAGACTCCTAAGTGCACCACTCACTCTTTTTCCCTCATCAATTCTATGATTCACCTCATCTTTCATAGACCCATCCGCTGACACGTCCACTCCCAAATATCTGAATACGTTCACCTCCTCCATACTCTCTCCCTCCAATCTGATATTCAATCTTTCATCACCTAATCTTTTTGTTATCCTCATAACCTTACTCTTTCCTGTATTCACCTTTAATTTTCTTCTTTTGCACACCCTACCAAATTCATCCACCAATCTCTGCAACTTCTCTTCAGAATCTCCCAAGAGCACAGTGTCATCAGCAAAGAGCAGCTGTGACACTGTTCTTGTTCTTGTTTATTTCCTCTTAACTCCATGGAGAAGTGGAACAGAATTCTTCCTCCGTAAGCTATGTGTGTTGTAAGAGGCGACTAAAATGCCGGGAGCAAGGGGCTAGTAACCCATTCTCCCGTACAATTTACTAAATTTAAAGAGAAAGTTTCGTTTTTCTTTTTGGGCCACCCTGCCTTGGTGGGATACGGCCGGTTTGTTGAAATATATATATATATATATATATATATATATATATATATATATATATATATATATATATATATATATATATATACCAGCAAGCATGCGTGAGCGTGATAGATAGGAGTGAATGGAGATGAATGGTATTTGAGACCTGATGAGCTGTTGGAGTGTGAGCAGGGTAATATTTAGTGAAGGGATCCAGGGAAACTGGTTATTTTTATTTAGCCAGACTTGAGTCCTGGAAATGGGAAGTACAATGCCTGCACTTTAAAGGAGGGGTTTGGGATATTGGCAGTTTGGAGGGATATGTCGTGTATTTTTATACATATATGCTTCTACACTGTTGTATTCTGTACACCTCTGCAAAAACAGTGATTATTTCGATGCACCAGCCGTATCTCACCGAGGCGGGGTGGCCCAAAAGGAAAAACAAAAGTTTCTCCTTTTACATTTAGTAATATATACAGGAGAAGGGGTTACTAGCCCCTTGCTCCCGGCATTTTAGTTGCCTCTTATGACACGCATGGCTTACAGAGGAAGAATTCTGTTCCAATATATATATATATATATATATATATATATATATATATATATATATATATATATATATATATATATATATATATATAATATATATATATATATATATATATATATATATATATATATATATATATATATATATATATATATATATATATATATATATATATATATATACATATATATATATATATATATATACATAGATATATATATATATATTATTTTTTTTTTTTTTTATTATCACACTGGCCAATTCCAGGAGGCCTGGTCACAGACCGGGCCGCGGGGGCGTTGACCCCCGAAACTCTCTCCAGGTAAACTCCAGGTAATTCCCACCAAGGCAGGGTGGCCCGAAAAAGAAAAACTTTCACCATCATTCACTCCATCACTGTCTTGCCAGAAGGGTGGTTTACACTACAGTTTTTAAACTGCAACATTAACACCCCTCCTTCAGAGTGCAGGCACTGTACTTCCCATCTCCAGGACTCAAGTCCGGCCTGCCGGTTTCCCTGAATCCCTTCATAAATGTTACTTTGCTCACACTCCAACAGCACGTCAAGTATATATATATATATATATATATATATATATATATATATATATATATATATATATATATATATATATATATATATATATATATATGTATGTATATATATATATGTATATATATATTTACTGACAACTTGGACTTGCGATGGTCTCTCTGACCAGTATACATACCTAAATAATGTACTTTAGAGCTTATTTCCTCTATTCTGCTTATTACAATATACAGTGAACTACTGTATAATATAATAAACAGTTTTACCAATGTTTCAATTTTAACTAGTGTTTCATTTTTAGTAGTGTTTCAATTTTAGTATTGTTTCAGTTTTACTAGTGTTTCAATTATACTAGTGTTTCACTTTTACCAGTGTTGCAATTATATTAGTGCTGCAATTTTACCATTGTCAGTTTTACCAGTGTTTCAGTTTTACCCATGTCAGTTTTACCAGTGTTTCAATTTTACTAGTGTTCCAGTTATACTTGTGTTTCAGTTTTGCCAGTATCAATTTTACCAGTGTTTCAATTATAACAATTATATCAATTAGAAGTGGTTGGGCCACTTGCCTTGTTTCCTCCTCTTCCCCTCCTTCCCATCCTTTTCCAGTATTTCCATCCTTCCTCATCCTTCTTCCTTCCCATCTCACGACAGCTTTGGTCGTCTTCCTCGCTCTAGTGTTTCAGTTTTACTAGCATTTCAGTTTTGCTAGTGCTTCAGTTTTATTCATTTCAGCTTTTCTGCATTTCGGTTTTGTGTCAATTATATCTATGTTCCATTTTTATCTGTTTTAATTTTACTTGTTAAAGAGACATACAATAAAGAGAGACTTCTATTAGTGTAATATGTTACCTACATCATTCAGGTGTTATTAACAAATATCAATACAAGTTGAGAACTGGTGAATTCAGGTGCAGTGTGAGATTGAAAATCTGATGTTCACTAAGGTCAGTGGTCATGTGCGATTGCTATGAGTTCTGAGCTGTCTTGGGGAATTAATATGGAGTCTTATGGAGCACCATGGCTTGCTTCTGTAGTGTTTTAGAGTCAGAGTTGAAGGCATTTATTGAGGATATTCTACTTCTCAAGGAGAAAATTTGCCTGAAAACTCTCCTGTATAACAGTGAATGTGAGGTGATTGTGGTTAGTGAAGAGAAACATTAGCAGCAGCAAAGCACAGGTTGGCAGCAGTAACAAGTGTCAAGCAGTTTCCAGTAAAGAGATAAACATCAAAGTAAAGAAGGTTACGTTGTTGTCCCATATTTACTTTGATGGTATGGTTCTCACTACATGTTCTAGTGTGGGGTAGCTTTTTACATAAAGGCCTTAAAAGTCTAGGGTAATAGTTACATTCATGACTGGTCAGCCCCAGTGTCTCTGAAATCCTTTCACCAGCCCTTTCAATAGGTTATTTGAACTACTATTACAAAAAATAGGGATATATTCTAAATAGATATATATACAGAATATACAATTTTAGCACTCATATTCAGGGGCATCGTAAGGGGGGAGCAGGCCACCCCGGGTGACACCATAAGAGCCTCTAAAGAAGGTAATACTAATGACCAAAACTATATAGCCTTTATAGGATTACAGAGTACAAATTGGCCTACATAGGGAAAATTATTGATTTTGATGTGATAGATGATTTTGCAGGATTGAAGGCAAGAAATTGAAATATCAGAGTCTTTGAGATGTTACCTGTACTCAAGGTTAAATTGGAACTAATGTTTTTCTTTATTTTCAAGTTTGTTTTTTCATTGTTGAAGATGAATAAATGTACGATCTGTTGCCTGTTCTCAAAGTGGTATATGAGTTTATGACTCTTATCTTATCTTCCTCAATATTACTACGATTATTTATTTTATCATTAATAAAGTTCGGTTTATGGCCTTGAAACATTCTCATTGCTAGACATTAGTAACTGATCATGCAGCAATGATGTAACTGGAGTTTACTACCCCTATACCCTGGCCCTTGGATTTCATGGGGGAGCGACACCAAAGATGCCGCCCCGGGTGACACCAATGATTCTGCCCCGAGTGACACCAACCCTAGCAATGCCTCTGCTCATATTCAAAACATAAACCTGCGCACCCCTTAGCTGCTCTCATACAACAGCCCACATGGTGCATCTGAAACAATTTTTTTTTTATATTTTATTTAAAACAATGCGATACAAGGTGACAGAAATATATTAAAAAGATACACGAAAAATGGTTAATGCACAAGAATCCCAATAACCTTAATACATAATAACGACACCATACAGTACAATGGTAATACACCCTCACACACAATGGTAATACACCCTCACACACAACACACCGTATATTACAGTGGTATTACACTCACACACAGCACAATACATTACAGTGGTATTTCTTTTTATTTAAGAACACCTCTAACAAGGTTACATATAATAAAAAAAAAAATTACAAGGGTATCAACGAGAGTGTCCAAAAAAAAAAAATAAATAAAACACTGGAAATTATAAAGATGTACAATAAATCATTGTGATAAAAACAAACGCACAATAATGCACATACACAAGCAATCACATATACACATGACAACATCTGGCACATTACTAGGTATGGCTTCCACCTGTCAACACACATGTATTCAAGACTTAATCTAAGATCTCAGGTGCCCAACAGAGCACCACAATACTCCAACATTAATTTAGGCGATTATCACGGGGTCTTAACAAAGACATAGGTATTTACAATTCAAATTAGGAAATGGGATAACACTACAAGTCACAAAAATAAAAACATCCAATATAATGAAACAAATCTACGATGTGATATTTTACATATCAAATAAACACAAAGAAAAAATAATGCAATCAGTTACCTGTAATATAATATTACTGAAAAGCACACTATAACACTGCATAAAATATAAACATAAAATAAGACCCAATCACATTTGCTAGGAAGCACATCTATACAATATACACCAACGACTTGTATAGAGATAAATGACGGAAGACCTTTTAATTTCTGTACATACAAAGTCTTAACAGATATAGTGATGTCAGCATCACATAGGAGATGTATATACACACGGAGACAACAAAACATTCACATAACTATTATACACAATTAGTCACAGCTGACCAGCCCATTAAATTACCCACTGAAAGCTCACAAACTATCTAAACTCTCTTAACTCCAAGGCTTTATATTCAGACGGAAAGTCTTTCTCCCATCTCCCTTCATATACCAACCTATTTCGACACTTTGTCCTATAAATCGTTCCCACTAAAACCCGAATTCCACTATTACCGTCAATGTGCCTCACAGCCAGAGGCATCGTAAAGGGGGGGGGCTGCCCCGGCTGACACCATTTAGGGGGTGACACCATAGAGCCTCTAAAGAAGGTGACACTAATGCACAAAATAGTGCCTCACCAACATAAGAGAAGTGTGGAAAATTTTTAATTTTCCGAAACTATAGTGCCTAATAGGTGTTTAATGTGTCGATATGAGTTAAAAATATATTTGACAGTAGGATAGAACCAAGAGTTCCCTTTGCGCATGCGCGGATGTGCGGGGGGAGAGGTTGACTCGGGCCATGGGGGAGGCGGGAGTGTTTTGAATATAGTGAGGAGGCTGGGAAAGCATGGAACCAGGAAATTGGCATTCACGGCAGCCTAAGGATTAATATAGGCCTCATTTCATAATAGGAAGTGTCGTTAACTGTTCCTGGTGGAGAGTGAGGGAACGTGATTTACGGGACCACAGTAATAAAGTGGTAAAATGAGTGAATAAGGGTAGGACCGGGTGACTGGTGCGTCACCATGGACTGTGTCCCGGGGAAAATTACCCTTGGTTTAATCATCACTCATCGGTCTCAGATCTTAATGGAGTGATCTCTAATGTGTATAATAATTATGAGACATTAAATCGTCTTGTGAATTGTAATGTAATTAATGATAATAACACTAAGTTAAGAGAATGCGTGAAGTGAAATAAGTCACCTTGCTCCGAGTGAACACGTTAGACCTCGTTGTTCCCGAGACGAGGAAAGTGAAGTTCATTGAGTCACGACTTCTAAAGCGGGACAAACCAACGGATACCTCGTCCTGCTGGAATGAGAACCGTGTCGGTGTAGCAGGACATCGAAATGAGATGGTGAATGGAGGAAATAAGGAGTATCAATCACCCACAGTTAAGTAACCCTTCTAGTTATAGCAGACTGATACTGGCCAGTTAGGTATGTTGTAATTTGATAGGTTATGAGTGATCCAGCTACATCAAGTGACCACCAGAGAATATCTCGTAAGTGGAGAGATTATGTACAAGTGTTTTTCCTTGATGGATATATCCATGTGTAACCTACCCCTCCCCCTTCATTCAGTTACACTAATATAATCTATACAGTCCACAATTAATTAGTAGCACCGTACTTGTGGGTGCTATCCAATCCATACTGGTCTCGGATAGATATGGACAAGATTGTGAGGTCGAAGGGACCACCTGCCGTGACCAGGGGTGGTTAAGTTTTCTCACATGTCTACACGGGGTAACTACGGTAAACAATATGGTTGTCTCCCAATGAGATTACTTGTATGTATATAATGTTGAGGTACATACAGGTAATCACCCCTAGAAAATTTTCCATAAGAAGAATCCTTCGTTGATTTTAATGATTTGATAGATTGATTTTGATGATGTGATAGATGATTTTGCATAAATGAAGGCAAGGAAACGTAAGATCAGATTCACTGAGATTTTACCTGTGCTCAAGGTCATATCGGAACTAGTGTTTCTCTGATATTGCAATGTTTTTCTTTATTTTTCAAGTTTTATTCTTTGTTTTGTTTTTGCATTGTTGAAGATGAATAAATGTTGGATCTGTTGGCTGTACTCAAAGTGGTATTTGCGTTTATGTTCCCACAATATTACTACGATTATTTATTTTATCATTAATAAAGTTGAGAAGTATTCTGTTCAGTTTATGTCCCTTAAATGTTCTCATTGCTAAACATTTGTCACTGGTCATGCAGTAGTGTCACAGCTGGAGTTTACCCCCCCTCCATCCCTCACCCTTGAATTTCATGGAGGTGACACCAAAGATGCTGCCCCGGGTGACACCAACTCTAGCGACGCCTCTGCTCACAGCCCATGAGACATAAATATAATCGGCCACAACGTACACCACCTCACGTTGTACACGCATGTCAACCCCACTTACATCAAAACTCAACGCTCGGAGCACCGACAAACATCCCCCCACCAAGTGCAAAACAACGCTCGGAGTGCCGACAAACATCCCCCCACCAAGTGCAAAACCCTACTGAACCACTGGCGTACCATACCTGAAGTTTCACAGAAATACACAACATGAAAAGCAGATTCCTCCACCCAGCACACCAGACAATCCTGGTCCTCCCCCAAATGCCTATTGTGGAAAATTAAATTTACCTGGATGTAACTCATAAGATACATACCAGTAAATGGTAACAAAGATAATTATTCTTTATTAAGGTTACAGAGACAAGTAGGAATTTTAGGACACTTAGGTCACAAAAAATGCCCCCCTTCGATACCTACTATAATCTATCTCTCCACAAGTCACTCTGGACCTATATTAATTTCAAATGAAATATACATCACCAGGAATTCTGGTAAAAACATTAATATAAATATGTGGACTGTATATTAAATTTAAAATGTGAATACATATATATTGAAGGAGAATTTATAATAAGACTCACCAATTTGTCTGGAGATTACTTGGTGTATCATATACAAACCCCTTGCCTAAAATATGAAGAAAATACTGGCCAGAATTTCAACATAAATAGACATCGACATAGCTGGGGTTCTTGGACTGTCCTGTCCACTCGCCTAATGCTCACGTTATGCAGGACTGCAAATCCAACAATTTCTGCTCCTATTTGGGAGGTTTCAACCACAATTTAACCTCCAGAGCGATGAAAGTTATGCACATTTCACTTGCGTGCCTTCAGCCCAGTTCAAAACAATGGAGACTCTTCCCCAGCAATGCTCACCCATTTCGCTGGTTATTTATTTACAAATTAATTTTTATTACTTACAATATATTCCATAAATTTACATACAAAATATACTGTATTTTTGGAAAATATACAGTATTTTCTACACATATTATACAACACCACCCCAGACGACAAGATTCCATGCAAAAATTTAAAAACCACTTCCCGTACTTGAACTTCAACTCGCACCACGGCTCTCTCCATACCCGCCCTTTCCAAAGCACATAATTTAACACACCACACGTCCCTCATGCTCAATAACATGTGGAGCATCGACTGGCACCTAATTAAATCCCTCCCTCCCCACCACCTGCGCAGGTTGCAATACATTTCAGTTAAGCAATACATTTCAGTTAACCCACCATGCATTTCACCCAGTTGGAGAAAATTCATGTAACATGCTATGACACGAGCTGCTAGAGGAATGAGACCTAACCCTCTCTGATGCATTGATATCTCTACCACTGCTCTTGTGAGCCATTAGCCCCACAAAAATCTATAAACTCTATGCAAAAGACGTTTGACATCCCCCTGCAACAGAGGATACAGTGCAGCAACATGCCATACTTTGCTATAAAACAGAACATAATAACCACTGCCCTCTGGTGCAGGGTTAAATGTTGCGGCCGTAGACTATTTAAGCATCTCAAGACACTGTGTACCACCCTCCCCGAATTACATGCCCTCGTTTGATCAACCTCTCGCATATACTGAATACCACATATAGTGATAGGATCAACCACCGTCCACCTCTCTGGATCCACCCCATCCCTCACCCACTCCCCCAACTCCATAATCTTCGATTTTTTCTATTAATGCACATCCCCATAGCCTTACCAAATACATCAACAAGTTTCCCAACAAAACCCAATTGCTCCCTCATATGTAATAGCACAGTAGTATCATCTACACAATGCACAAAGGCCGGTCGACCACTACTCGAACCCCACAACGAATCTACTCCCCATCCACAAACAGCCCAGTAAAAAGGGTCCTGCATACATGCAAAAAGCATTTGAGACATGGGGCATCCCTGTCGAATGCCCCTGTTCAAGTGGACAAAGACACCTAACTTCCCAATAATTTGTACTTTAAAACCAGCACCATTGTACAACGAACTGGCCCACATGACGACCTCATTTCCAAAACCCTGCGATCTTATGAACTTCCACAGCACCTCCCTTTCCACACTATGAAAAGCAGCTTGCCAGTCTAAAGCCAAAATACCACCCCCACCCCTCGTTCTGCATTTCTCGACAAACTCCCTGATATTCCCATGACCATCATACATCGACCTACCCGGCACGCCAAACTGACACTTATGGATTACCTTATCAAACACTTTCTTAATCCTATTCATCAAAATTTTTGCATATAGTTTATAGTCACTACACATTAACGATATGGGCCGATAGTCCTTAATAGCTAAGGGTACATCACGTTTTCTAACACGAAAACTGCCGTACACTGAGACAAACCTAACACCCCCTCCTCCTTCATCGCATTGATTAAATGAACCATAAAAGTCCGTATTACCTCCCAATGTTGGATATAAAATTCACACAGGATGCTGTCAATGCCTGGCGCCTTCCCCTTGCTGATTTCCTACAATGCCTCCCACATTTCTGCCTCAGTTATAGGCCCGCCCATGAGAAGGCAATCATGATCATTCAACTCGCATCATACACCTCGCCCCAATTCCTGTATCACATGCTCACTCACATCTTTATTTTGCATTTGTAGCTGACACCATGTATCAACATAAAAACTTATTCCTTCAGTTGTTGTTAAGGCCTGTCCCTCACAATACCCGTCAACTCCATCCTGCACCACTAAACTCACAATTTCAGTCGCCTTTCGCCTTAGTGCCTGACTGCTTATCACCCCACAAAGCCTCCTCCACCCCACTCAAAATACGCACCCAATCAAAAACCTTATTTTTCAATACCTGGATTTGTTCTTTAAGAGTGTCAGTCTCGTCCACTGGGTAAATCCCAGACGCCTCTCCCTGCGCATAACAATGATAACAATGTCGTAAATAACCCTCCAGGTACCTCAGAAAACCTTACCCCAAGCGAGAGGCCTCCTTACCCTGATGCACATAAAAATCCTTAATTCGAGGCTTCACAACCTCATCCCATTGTCGCACTAAATTCCACTCTTCCCAGGAGTCTACTCCCATAGACACCCATAAGTCCGTGAATAGTATTCTATCATCTGCACTTTGTAGCAGCCGTGTATTTAACTTCCAATATCCCTTAAAACGGTTCGGGAGACACATACACCCTATCTAAGTCACCGCATAGCCCCTATGCACGAAAGTATGCTCAATCCCCAAGTCACGTCTTCCGCTTACATCCACCAACCCCAGCCCACCTAAAATAAGAGAATAAAAACCTGTCCCCCTCGGCTCAATGTCTTTACGGCGCACCACACAGTTCCAATCACCACCGACCACTGTAATATCTGGCAGGAATCTCAAATAGTACACTAGGACATCTCTAACAAAAGTATTTTTAATATTAACATGATGTTCGGCCGGCCCAAATACTCCTATGAAACCAACCCTTCTACTATCCCAATCTCCCACGACTCGCACTACCCAAGCCTCCCTTCCCCCTTCCTCCCAATGTTTCATCACAAACAGGCTGGTCGCTTTTATCAACACAGCCACTCCACCTTTCAGATGTCTTGAGTGAGTCAGTCATATAAATATCATAAACATCCATCTCAAACAAACTTCCTACTTTATGGTTATGTTCTTGCAAAAAAAAAAAAACATCCACTGCAAAGCGATTCAACTACTCACATACCTGCACACACTTTCTGAGAGTTTTCAAACCATTAACATTAATAGTTACACACCTAACTGTGCCAAAGGTGGCTTTCCTCTAGGGGCCACCACTCCCTTTTTTTTCTTTGCGTCGGCAAGCACCTAAGGCACCTCCTGTACCTTTGGCATTCTCTGTGATATTACTTGCTGTCCTGGACCCATGCGACCCCCACCCATTATTTCTGACCAGTCTTCTTTCCTAAACGTTGTTCAGGGTCAAGACGTCATCGGAGTCGGATGGGGTAGCCGCACGCTTCCTAGAAACAGCATCCTCAGCTATGTCAATACCTGGGGTGTTCTCCTCGTGAATGTCAGCCTCAACAGTATGAACTCTCAGACCCTCCAAATCTCACATGTTAGCTAACTGATCAACATCATCTAAACGTACTCTCACCTTACCTCAACACTTCAACAAAGGCACACACGGCACAGAATCATACTCATGCGACGCTAAAAGGTTGCTCAATGTAGATACAATATTGGCCTCCATGTCACCTGCCCAACTATGGTGCTAATGTGAGAATCATGAGAATGATGTACATAGCCTATGTTAGGTCCTTAATTGATTATGCTGCTCCCATGTTGATATTAGCTAGAGAAAGTTCTCTCCGACCCTTGAAGTTAATGCAAAATGAAGCTCTCAGGATTATTCTTCGCTGTCCCAGATCTACAAAAGTTCTTAACATGAGGAAGGAGCTTGGTATTTCTAGTATCAGTGATGCTGTCTAGTCCTTGTGGCTTAGCGCTTCTTTTTTGATTATAATAATTATAATAGTATCAGTGATAGGATTGTTAAAATTAACACTGTACTCGGTATTAGAATGTTGAGAAACGAACCAGACACTGTCACAGTGAATCTTACCAAGTGTCTAGAGGTAAATACACACAGATCTAAATGGATTGTGAAAACGTGCAATTGCATTAAGTTTTATAACCTACATGAACTGTATCACTGTAGGCAACAAGAGCATTTCACCCCTCCATGGAAGATGTGTTCATTTAATATCACATACCTACAAGTCCATCCCAAGAAGCTCATTGCTAGTAATCCCTTCCTTAAATCTCTTGTTAGAGCAACTGCTCAAGAAGAAACTTCTCACCTAGCTGGTAGTAACAAGTTATCACAAGTTATATACACTGATGGATCTAAACAGGAGTCTTCTGACAGGGCTGCATCTGCTCTTGTTGCCACCTCCCTAGTTAAGAACGATAATAAATTTGTTGAGTTAGACAAGTGTGACCATGGCGTAATAGCGCACAAAATGCACAAAATGCGTGCTAAAGGAATAACAGGAAAAGTCGGTCGATGGATCTATAATTTCCTCACTAACAGAACACAGAGTAGTCGTCAACAGAGTAAAGTCCGAGGCAGCTACGGCGAAAAGCTCTGTTCCACAAGGCACAGTACTCGCTCCCATCTTGTTCCTCATCCTCATATCCGACATAGACAAGGATGTCAGCCACAGCACCGTGTCTTCCTTTGCAGATGACACCCGAATCTGCATGACAGTCTTTTCCATTGCAGACACTGCAAGGCTCCAGGCGGACATCAACCAAATCTTTCAGTGGGCTGCAGAAAACAATATGAAGTTCAACGATGAGAAATTTCAATTACTCAGATATGGTAAACATGAGGAAATTAAATCTTCATCAGAGTACAAAACAAATTCTGGCCACAAAATAGAGCGAAACACCAACGTCAAAGACCTGGGAGTGATTATGTCGGAGGATCTCACCTTCAAGGACCATAACATTGTATCAATCGCATCTGCTAGAAAAATGACAGGATGGATAATGAGAACCTTCAAAACTAGGGAGGCCAAGCCCATGATGACACTCTTCAGGTCACTTGTTCTACCTAGGCTGGAATATTGCTGTACACTAACAGCACCTTTCAAGGCAGGTGAAATTGCCGACCTAGAAAATGTACAGAGAACTTTCACGGCGCGCATAACGGAGATAAAACACCTCAATTACTGGGAGCGCTTGAGGTTCCTAAACCTGTATTCCCTGGAACGCAGGAGGGAGAGATACATGATTATATACACCTGGAAAATCCTAGAGGGACTAGTACCGAACATGCACACGAAAATCACTCACTACGAAAGCAAAAGACTTGGCAGACGATGCACCATCCCCCCAATGAAAAGCAGGGGTGTCACTAGCACGTTAAGAGACCATACAATAAGTGTCAGGGGCCCGAGACTGTTCAACTGCCTCTCAGCACACATAAGGGGGATTACCAACAGACCCCTGGCAGTCTTCAAGCCGGCACTGGACAAGCACCTAAAGTCAGTTCCTGATCAGCCGGGCTGTGGCTCGTACGTTGGTTTGCGTGCAGCCAGCAGCAACAGCCTGGTTGATCAGGCGCTGATCCACCAGGAGGCCTGGTCACAGACCGGGCCGCGGGGGCGTTGACCCCCGGAACTCTCTCCAGGTAAACTCCAGGCATAAGAATTAACTGGGCGTCTACACTGCAAACTGAATTGTTTGCAATCCTAATGGCGCTAAAGCTAACCTATGACACTGAGCTTGACTATCATCATTACTGATTCTATGTCATTATTGAAGGTTCTTGACTCATATAATGATTCCAACAACATGCTCATTGGGGAAGCCAGGTATAGATACTCAAAAATTAGGGACAAAGGAATTAATGTACAATTGCTATGGATCCCATCACACATTGGATTACTCCTTCATGATAAAGTTGATATGTTAGCCAAGAAGAGTACCCAGAAGGAGAATGTAGAATATAACTTTGGTATAACTGTGTCTAGCATTAGGAATAATATTAGGAGAGAAGTAAATAATGAAAATGATTGTTATAGGAATGCAGTTAGAAGCCTGAGTAGATCTATAACCCACTATAACATGAACGTGGATAAGCATGTTTATGGAGCAACTTGCAATGTGAACAGACTGACTGATGTTGTAGTGGCCAGGCTTAGGCTTGGTTACAAGTACTTCTGGCAGTTTGGGAGACACACAGATGATGATCAAACTAATTGTAAATTATGTGATCAGGCATATGGTCACTCTCTTGAACACTATGTGCTTAATTGTCCACTTATTGAGGAATACAGAGACAGACAGTATAATAACCTATGTGACATGTCAAGATATCTTATTAATGAAAATAAGATACCAGATATACTAAGCAAATTTCCTAAATTTGCTTGTAACAGATAAGTGAACTATAGATATGTAGATATAAATCCATATGTATTCCTGTTAACCCTTTGAGGCCTAGTTCCTAGGCCTTTTGTGTATCCATATGCTCTCGCGCTACCGTCCACAGGATGGATATGGGGTGCACAATAAACTACCCACTTCGGTGGCAAAATTTAATCCTCTCTTGCTAGAGGAATCTCACTTCTCACATGTTCCGCCTCATCAAGGGAGACAGTCCCAGGTAGAGTCACACAAGATGGCTCTAAAAGCATGGCCTGATCAACCTCAGCACTCCACTATGTCAGGCGTGGCAAGTCCTCGACAACTTCGTCTTCTGGAGTCTGATGGGGAACCTCGCCGTCCGGACGACGACCACGTCCCGAGGGTGGCTGGCGCTGAACACATTGTGCTGCCATGTAATCCAAAGTGCCGCAGAGGCTGCAAGTTCGTCTCTGTCCAGGGTACGTAACGTACACCTGGGAACGAAAATCCTCCTCCAGGTGTACGTACGAAGGAATCGGCTGGTGTAGGGACATTTTCAAAGTGAAGGACCCCTCTTGAAGACCAGCATAGAGGCCGTCAGACCACCAACCCATAGTAACCAGGTGGATCTTCCCATAACGTTCAAAAGAGTTATGTATATCGATTTCAATGGCCTCAAAAGGCCCGTTTCACACACGTACCCATGTATAGTATCGTGAAGCGTCATTCAACTGGATAGTGACTGCTGGGGTGACTTGTTTGCTTACATCCTGGTACTGAGTGACAATCTGCCCGTAGGTCTGAGTATCACAAAACTTGACGAAAATCCGGGAAAGTCCATCCAAGGAGATGCCACACAGGGATTCACGCTGGATGCCATATGTATCATGAATGATCGCTGGCACTAACACATTAATCGATGTGCTGGTAATTGAGCCCCGTATTAGTTCAATACAAACAGTATTAACTCTCCGGCGAATAGCAGTCGCCATTGTTGTTGATGTATCAAAAGCTCCTCCACCAGGTGTCGGGACTGATCAGAAGCAGCTGACAAACTCTCAGCACAGCGTCTGAGCAGAGAATGATCTGAAACAATTAGCCCTTCTTTCCTCTTGATGACCTTAATCCAGTGTTTTGACACATTTTAGTCACCCTGGGTATGATGGCTACAACTTAAGGTATAAAACTCACCTCTGGGGCACACACAATTCCCAGAAATAAAACAAAAAGACCAAGAGGGAAACCAACTTGAAGCCACAAAGGGAGAGAGAGAGAGCTAGCTCCTCCCATAAGCCCACCCAAAGCAACCCAAAGACTTGCCATGCACAGTTCTCTAGCTACCATTATGGTGTTTCCCATTTCCACACCATATTTACTTACACAAAATAAATACAATTTTTAAACTACTTATTTAAATTGTGTGTGTGTGTGTGTGTGTGTGTGTGTGTGTGTGGTGTCTATAATATAACCTATTATATTGAGAAAAGCAGGTTTGGCCCAGCTGCCTCTCAGCCCCTAAAAGTGATCTGCCCTAGGACCATAAGCAGTTGTGCTCCCATCAATTCAATATAATTAGGTATTCCATAGTAACTGTTGCTTAAATACATCAATATGTGTTGGGTCCTATATTCCCGTAACAGACTTCTATTAGTATAATATGTTACCCATATCAATCACACGTTATCAACGAATATCAATACAAGTTGAGAATTGGTGAGTTCAGGTGCAGTGTGAGATTGAAGATCTGATGTTCACCGAGGTCAGTGGTCATGTGCGATTGTTATGAGTTCTGAGCTGTCTTGAGGAATTAATATGGAGTCTTATGGAGCACCATGGCTTGCTTCTGTAGTGCTTTAGAGTCAGAGTTGAAGGCATCTAATGAGGACATTCTACTTCTCAAGGAGAAAATTTACCTGAAAACTCGCCTGTAAAAAAGTGAATGTGAGGTGATGGTGGTTAATGAAGAGAAACATTAGCAGCAGCAAAGCACAGGTTGGCAGTAGCAACAAGTGTCAAGCAGTTTCCAGTAAAGGGATAAACATCAAAGTGAGGAAGGTTAAAAGAAGATATATGAAGACAGAAAATTCCTTTTCTGTTCTCCACGACCAATGTCCTTCAGGGATAAATGAGGATAAAGATACCATTAATCCTCTGCTAATAAAGGTAAAAATATCTTTATTTACTACAAGTACATGTACAAGGTGACCAGTGGGGACTTGTACTTAGCTCAGTGAGGATGTGTTTAGTGACGAGCTGGAGTTTTGAGACTCTATGACCGCGGGTTCAATCCCGGCCGGGGGTATGGTTTATGTGTTTAGTGTACTCACTGTGGACTGAACTAAGATGCCCTCCACTGAGCAACTTACCAGTGTTACGACTTAATCTTCACCGTAACAATAGGGGCACAAATAACTCCATTTTTTTTTGTTAGTTTTATTTTATTACCAATCATTTAGTTTCATTGGTATTTGGTTAGTGAATTAAAATAACCACAAGCAATTACAAATGATATACTATACAGCAAGAAACCCAATCTTACGTTCAAATTCTCATTAACAGAGTATGATACAATAATTTAAATTAATAATCTACTAATCTCACCATTTAACTCTTTTAGAAAGGTCTAGGGTAACGAAATAGTTATATTTCATAAGTGACATGAATTACCAGACTTCAGGAAACTAATGGCAAAGGCAAGACAATAGACTTGGTATAAAGTTTTAGTTTAAGCTAGGAGCTTTGGGTTGAAGACCCGTACCGAGTCATAGCTAGGAGCTGACTGACTCACTCAACTACTTCATAGTATGACTTCAGCTCGGCCCGAAGGCGACGCGTGGCGTCAATTCTAGAACCACCAATTGGTCACTACAGTAGTGGTTACACATTCGTAATACCTAATCTAATAATAATATAATATAATATTATAATTATAATAATCATGGGGAAAGATAATATAATACAATATAATACAATGAGAGTACTGTTGATGATTCATACCGTACCCGATAATAATATATAGTCGAACCTGCTTTATCTAGCTAGTAATAAAGTGGTTTGCGATATATTATTACAGAACTTATTTTAACCAGGCCTTTTATTTTTGTATATAATGGAGTGAAGTAGGGGCGCGTAACACCTCCCCCCTCGTGACTGACGGTCGCCATTGACTTGTACTCTCTGTGGTGGGTAGCATCTGTCATAGTAGCAGAGGTTGTAACATAGACAGCAGTCCTACATCATCTCCAGCTTTCTCCACAACATAGATGGTCATACAAGTACCGACTCATACTGTTAAAATAAAGGTATATTAATAAAAATTTCAAATCTAATCAAGGCCTAGAGAGGGCATCAGTAATGAGATTATGTTTTCCTTTTATATGGGAAATAGAGATAGAGAAGGGTTGAATTCTCAAAGCCCAATGAAGTATTTTCGCATTCTTCGATTTCATAGTATTTATGAAGGTCAAAGGATTGTGATCGGAGTACACCGATATCTGATGGGTAGAAGATCCTAAATATACATCAAAATTCTCTAGGCATACAACGAGAGCTAAGGCTTCTTTTTCTATAGTTGAATAATTAATTTGGTGTTTCTTTAACTTAGAAGAAAAATAAGAAACAGGTTGTAATAGGTCAGAATTTGGAGCCTTCTGTAACAATGCGGCTCCCAAAGCATACACACTGGCATCTATTTGTAAGTGGAATGGTTTATTAAAATCAGGACTTAGCAATACTGGGGAAGAGGATAGTAATCTTTTTAAACGATTAAAAGCAATTTTACAGTCCTGGGTCCATGAAAACTTTGTTTTTGGACTTGTTAATTCAGTTAGGGGAAAAGCTACCTGTGCAAAATTCGGACAGAACCGGCGGTAGTAACCGGCAACTCCTAAAAATCATGATACGCTTTTCCTATCCTTAGGGGTAGGAAATTCTAAGAGGGCCTTTACTTTGGCGTTCAAAGGAGCGTCTTCACCTTGTCCAATCCGAAATCCTAAGTATTTAATTTTCGTCTGGCCAAACTCACACTTGGACAAATTCACTGTAAAATTATGTTTACTTAAGGCGTCAAACAAGGCTTTAAGCTGTCTAAGGTGTTGGGGCCAACTGTCGCTGTATATGACTAAGTCGTCTAAGTAAGCTTCTACTCCCTCCAATCCGCCCGTAAGTATGTTCATAATACGCTGGAACGTAGAAGCCACATTACAGAAGCCGAAGGGCATAATGCAATACTTGTATAGGCCACCAGGTATCGTAAAAGCCGATATCTCTTGAGCTCTTGGTGACAACGGGACTTGGTAATACCCTCTTAAGTCCCATTTACTGATATACTTAGCTCTGGAGACCTTGTCTATTAAGTCGTCAATTCTGGATATTGGAAACCCATCAGGTACTGTTACAGCATTGACTTTTCTAAAATCCGTGCACATACGGGAGGTCCCATCTGGTTTGGGGACTAGAATGCACGGGGATGCCCAAGGACTGTTACTTGGTTTTATCAACCCGTGTGAGAGTAAGAAGTTCACCTCTGCCTCTAGCTCACCTTGTTTCTTGGGACTCACTCTGTAGGGAGATTGCTTGATTGGAGTAGGTTCTCTGAGAGTAACATCATGCACACCCAACGTACACGGTTTTGGGACGTCGTTGAATAGGTGGAGATTTGCCTTAATCAGGGATTTTATTTCGTGTCCTTTGTCCACTTCCAGATTTATCAGTAGAGAATTTAAATTCTTTAAGGCTGTCGAATTGTTCAGAAGAACTGGTATTCCTATCATTTCATCCGAACTTACTGGAACCCGTTCTTGGTTCAGAGGAGTTATAGTAGAAACTGGTGAAACGATTCCTGAATAGGGTTTAAGTTGGTTAACGTGATACGTCCGTTGTGAGTTCCTCTTCTTCGGCGTCCTTACCAAGTAGTTCACGTCACTTAGGCGCTTCACGATTTCTAAAGGACCTTCAAATTTGGGCTGTAGAGCATGTCCCTGATGAAATCGTTGAACCAGAACTTGATCTTTTGGTTCAAATGAACGAAGTTTAGTTCGACGATCGTATTCCTCCTTCATCTTACTCTGTGCTTGTCGTAAGTTTTCGGCGGCCAATTCTCTAGCTAGGTTCAGGCGTTCTTTCATTAAGGTAGGAGAGCTCCTAAAAGTCGGCGTTTCTTCCCCAGTCCAAGCTTCTTTGAGAACCTGTACTGGTCCTCTAATTTGATGCCCATATATTAACTCAAATGGAGAAAACTTCAAGTTATCTTGTTCGCTTTCTCTTAGGGCAAACAAGAGTAGTGGAATACCTTCATCCCAATCTTTGGAATACTGCAAACAATAGGACCTCATCATAATCTTCAAAGTTTGATGGAACCTTTCCACCACGCCTTGTGATTGGGGTCGATAGGCCGTCGCGTAAACCGTCTTGACCCCTAACTGAGCCAAGGCTTCACGGAAAAATTTTGAAGTAAAATTCGACCCTTGATCCGATTGAACTTCTCTTGGAAATCCGAAGTGAGAGAAGAACTTAATCAGTGCTCTCACTATTAGGCGAGCATTAATCCTCCTGAGAGGAACTGCTTCCGGGTAACTGGTGACTGTGTCCATGATAGTGAACAGGAACTGGTTGCCCTGCCGAGTCTTGGGTAGCGGGCCAACACAGTCGATCACCAGACGTGAAAAGGGATCGTATAGGGTTCAACGGCGCAGGTGGTGGATTATGTGCAGGTTTGCCTACTAGTTGACACATGGAACAGCTTCTTACATACCGTTCCACTTCTTCCTTCATTTTTGGCCATGTGAAGTG